>NC_141058.1:3415700-3493200 GCF_041138505.1 Cibotium barometz
AAAAATCTAAATTTCCTTAATCTGAACACAACAAGATAAATTTGTTGAACTCTAAAGAAAGAGATTTCAACAAATGAAAATGCCGACGAGATAACACTCATCAAAACATGCAGGCTATAGATAAAAGAAGTTTATCTAGAGAATGCCCACACTATAACTTCTAGTGAATTTAGAAAATGAGATTGTCTTTGAATGTTGAGGTCAACATGCTAAGTGATGTAAGCAAAGCAACAATCTTGAGCCCAAATTATCCCATAAGATAATATATGTGAGGGATCACTAGCGTCCCATACCACCATGATACCACCCATACATACCTTAACAATTTGAAAACTCCCTAGTATGCCGTCTAGGAAATATGAATAAAATCCTGTATAAAAGGAATAAGATGGCCTTATCCCAGACTTTCACATACTAAAATCTGGCTCTATATACCTGAGACACATCAAGGAATAACTCTTTCCGAGTACATCATTAGAAACGAAATTGAATTATTGGCGCCTTTCTAATGATAACTACCCAAAACACAATAAAGTTAGGGTAGAAAAATAACTCACCTAGATACATTAACAACTAGGTATCCGAGTTGGAATATGTACAAAAGTACAAGCATAGTCCAAAATTACGTGCAAAAACCGAAGGCAAATGCTACCTTCAAAGCACATGATATTATCCAAAAGATCAAAAGACCCATATAAAACCATGGATAAAAGCATAAAAGCTCCTCAAATCCATGAAAACCATAGTTGATCATAAAAATCAATGCATACCATCTAATGGACATAATCATGCCAAAAGAAGCATTAAAATTGGTAGCCAACTCATCAATCTGGAGTATATGAACGTGGTGTCATTCAAGCAAAACTCCAAAGTAAGCAAGTGAAACATATGTGTGTAACACTCAATAAAAAACCCCTAGACATAAGTGATCTAGGTAAAACCTTATGAGTCCATATAAAACTTGAAAAATATCCAATAAAATCCACCAAAACAAATCGATCAACTAACTCATGATAGAATTTGTCTTAGGCTTAATAAATTAAGCCCAGACCACACTTAAATAAGTGCAAAATAAATTATCATGAAAAAGTGTCAAAGGTGAGACACACTTTGAATACAGATTCTAGCCATCAAAAGTATGGAACATGTCCAAAAAGAATGGCTAAACAATGGCAAAAAATCATGAAACATCGTTTAGAATTAATCCAAACAAAAATAACTACTAATACGAGATACAATCGTATTAATAATATGCGAATAACTCACATCTATCTAATGTCAGCACGTGAACACGTACTTCAACACTAAATAACCCTCGAAAATATTAAATTCTTGAGAAAAAGAATTATCATGATTTTTTACAAATTTTCCCTTAAAATATGATAATTTTGAATTCCACCAAACCTATCTTATGGCATTCCAAACCTATATTTTTTCCAAAAAAAATTAGCAATTGAATTTGCCAAAATACCATTGATATTTTATAAATGATATTTTTTTAGAATTTTTAAAAATAATTTCTAGAAAATTCCTAATTTTTTTGAGAATCCCATCGTTCACGAAATTTCCAATTCCGCTCGATAATTCTCAAATCTAATGAAAATTTATAATTTTAATGGATTTTCTAATTTTTTGGGTCAAAAAATATATTTTTAAAGGAATTTGAAAATACACGGGCGCCCGAATGGACACACCACACGCCAAACATCAACCCCACATTTTCTTGAAATTTAAAATAACCTTTGTCTAATTTTCCACTAATTTTTTAGGAATTTTTTGAAATTTTTAATTTACCCCGAACACATTTAGAATACGAACGGTCAAAAAAATTTGAAATCCCAACTGTTTTTCCGGAATACGGAAAGCCAAAAGTTTCAGGAAAATGAAAAGACTAAAAAAATCGGAATGTAAAAGGTCAAAAGTTTCCGAAATACGAAAGGTCCAAAGTTTTTCCGGAATTTGGAAAGCCAAAAGGTTTCGGGAAAGCGGAAAGCCAAGAGGTTTCCAGAAATTTTCAGAGATTTTTTTTTCTCAAATTTCAGTTTTTCTCAAATTTTTAAGCTTTTTCCAAGCTTTTTTGAAATGCCCTTTTTTGGAATTTTAAAATAAAAACTCTTGTTTTATATATTTTTAAAAGTTTTTTTTTAAAAAAACTTTTTTAACCAAGGTTTTTTAAAACCTTTGCCGGTCGACTGGAGCGATCAACCCCCCCTCTGCGTGCACCAAAAGTTGAGAGAGAGAGAGAGGGATATTATCTCCTCTCCATCTCCACTCCTTCTCTCCTCCATCTTCTCCACTCAATTCCCCTCCATCTCTCTTTGTTAACAGAGAGCTTAACTTTAATATTTTGATTAAAGTTTTTAATTAAACCTTTACTTAATCATAATTAACATTAATTATGATTAATGTTTAATTTAAAAAATCCCTTTTAAGAGAAATTCACACGGGCGAAGGAAAATAAACGAGAAAGATCATATTTGAGAGGCGGAGAGGGTCCCATGCACACGAGAGAGCATTTCATGCATCAACATGCTGCCCCCTACTGCATTTCAGTAGGAATTGACAGAAATTTGATCGCATACCCACGAAAAAAACCCGCAAAATGTATTAAAAAATACATTTTTAACTATAAAAATGCTCAAAATATTTCTAAAAATATAGGAAAAATTTCCTAAAAATTCTAGAAATTTAGGGAATCCATTCTACCAAAAATATCCACAATAAAATATGTGGTATTTTTGTAAAAAATTCCATTAATTCTTATTTTAAACCATAAAAAGATAAGAAAAAATAGCATTAAACTCACGAAATTCTCCCGCAACGTCGATTTGTCCATTGAATAGTAGTAACATGTGTTCCAATCGCCATATCAATGATCCATGTGTAAATCATGAACACAAATCAACATAATAACATTTTTTATTAGTAAATATTAAAATTTATTTTAAAAAAATGCCAAAATTTGCAATAAGAAAGAAAAATCACAATTAACTAGAGATTGCTCTGATACCACTATTAAAACCCTAAGATCTCTCTAGATAATTGGTATGCATAAATCAAGCATAAACTCATCCACCCAACCACCCCCGAGCCCAAGGGATGCACACATGAATTGTAAATGAAATACATCATACCTCTACCTTGATGTTCCATACCATCAAGAGGTATAACTCCAATCCAATAGCATGTAGCTATAAAAATCACACACTCACTCTCTCTCTCTCACACACATCTCTCTCTCTCTCTCTCTCACACACACACACACACACATGCCATTTCAAAATTTTTATTTTTTTATTTTATAAAATGCATAAATATATATATGATTATTACACACACAAATATATATAAGATAATTATATATATATTAACACACATAAATAAAAAACACACACATACATATATTATACACACACATAAGATAACTATAAACACACACACACACACACACATATATATAACTATTACACACACACACACACACACACACACACACACACACACACACACACATATAAAAGATAAATATAATTACATAAATATAACATATATATATGAGTGTATATATACATATATATGTGTATGTATGTATATATACATACATACAAATGTACATAAATACATATATATATAAACACATACACATAAAAGATAAATATAATGCAAGATTTAGAGAAGAAGACAATGGACCTTTGCTAAGATGATGCATGAAAAGGATAATAATGTGTTTATTGATACACATGATGAACATTATCACCATGAGGAGGAGGAGGACATGGTTGACATAGAGTTGGTTTATATGTATACATATACACACAAATATATATCAACACATAAATAGATTATACACACACACAAATTATATATGTATACATATAAACACACTCTATGTTTAAATAACACACACACATACACACTCTAAATAACACACACACATACACACTCTATGCCCTCAATTAGATGGGGTTTAGTTAGGAGTTTTTTAGCATTTTACCCTTGCTTGCCTACTCTCATGTGTATGTACACATGTGCACGTGAACGTGAACGTGTGGGTGTGTGTGTGTGTGTGTGCGTGTATGTGGGTGTGTGCATATATGTATATATAAACACAAACATAAATAAATCACACACACACACACACATACATACACATACACATACACATAAAAGAGAAATATAATGCAAGACATATGCAAACTTCAAGAACACACACACACACACACACACACACACACACACACTTTCTTTTGTATTCTCAAAACTAGAATATTTTTCTCGCCAAAATCACACACTCACTCTCTCTCTCTCTCTCTCTCTCTCACACACACACACACTCACTCTCTCTCTCTCTCACACATAAAAACAAACACACACATGCCGTTTCAAAATTTAAAAAATATCATTTTTTTATTTTATAAAATGCATAAATATATATATGATTATTACACACACAAATATAAAACTTCAAGAACACACAACAACAAACACACACACACACACACACACACATTTATATTCTCAAAACTAAAATATTTTTCTCGCCAAAATCACACACTCACTCTCTCTCTCTCTCTCTCTCTCTCTCTCACACACACACACACACACACACACATGCCGTTTTAAAATTTAAAAAATATCATTTTTTTATTTTATAAAATGCATGTATGTGTGTGAATATATATGCACATTTGTGATTGTGCATGTACACATGTGAACGTCACGTGTGGGTGTGTGTGTGTGTGTGTGTACATGCATGTGCTTTTATGAAGTGTAAATAAGGGAAAATAAGTGGGCACTGCTAAAGGATGCTCAATTATATGAAATGATATTACTATACACAAAGCCTATGCTTATGAGTGATATCATTACTCTAGTAAGGATAATTACTCTTTGAGTGGTGATATTGTTTATTGAATACTTCATTTTAAAGGATGGACACTTTTAAAAAAACAACTCTCAACTTACATACAAACTTTACACTCACAAACCCCCATAAAATACACACTCTCCCTCTCTCTCTCTCTCACACACACACACACTATTTCAAATACGTGTGGGTATGTGCATATATGCATGTATGTGTGTGCACATGTGTGCATGTGTATGTACACATGTGGGTGTGTGTGTGTGAGTACATGCATGCGCTTTTATGAATTGTAGATAAGGGGAAGGAAGTGCACACAACTAAAGGATGATCAATTATATGAAATGATATTACTATACACAAAGCCTATGCTTATGAGGGATATGATTTGTCAAAATTACTTTAGTAAGGATATTTACTCTTTGAGTGGTGATACTGTTTATTAAACACTTCATTTTAAAGGATGAACACTTTAAAAAAACAACTCTCAACTTACATAAAAACTTTACACTCACAAACCCCCATAAAATACACTCTCTCACTCTCTCTCTCTCTCTCTCTCTCTCTCTCTCTCTCACACACACACACACACTACTTTAAAAACCCACCCACACACCCACAAAATACACACACACACACACTCTCTCTCTCTCTCTCTCTCTCTCACACACACACACACACACACACACAATTTCACAAACCCACAAAGACCCACAAAATACTCTCTCTCTCTCTCTCTCTCTCTCTCTCTCTCTCTCTCTCTCTCACCCACACACCCACACACACACTTGCTATTCAAAAAAATAAAAAATTTCACACGCACACAGACCCACAAAATACTCTCTCTCTCTCTCTCTCTCTCTCTCTCTCTCACACACACACACACACACACACTGTTATATGCACATTATGTGTGCATATACTAGGAGGCTAACCCACATTAGGCTTGTGAGCATGGGAGCAAGCTCTAGTGGAGCATGGGTTAGGGTCAGGCATCCAAGGGTCACACATGGGAAATGGAGAATGAAGAGTCACTTAAGGGCCCTCCTATATAATAGGGGCATGGGGCACACTCAAGGGAGGCTTGAGGGCTTGAGGCTTGGTTATGTTATACTCTCTTGTGTAGAGGATCATAACTACTCACCTATACTTTTTTGTATTTATGTATAAGTATTTAATTAAGAGAAAAGAGTATTTATATATATATATTTTTTCATGCATAAAAGTTTAGATGCAAAAAGAGAAATTCCCATGATATTCCAGAAATGAACATTTAAATGTTAAAAGAGAAATTTTTGGTATATTCCAAAATATGGATATTTTTATTTATTTAAAAAGAGAAATTTCCATTGTATTTAAGTAGCAAAATGTATTTATTTGAAAAGAGAAATTTCCATTATATTTAAGTAGCAAAATGTCTAAATTAATTTTGATGTTAAAAGAGGAGTTTTCACCATAATTTCATGTAGGAAATTATGGTATCCTAATGAACGAATTGATGAAAAGAATATTTTAAGATATTTCTATGCAGATTAATCAGTAAAATGATTTATATTCATAATTGGATTATTTGGAAAAAGAGTTATTTTTATAAAATCGCATTATTCTCAAATAAAACTATTTTTAAATCTATCGTGGTCAAAAAGAATGAATCTTTATAAAATTGGATTTTCCTACGGTTGGAAGTCACCGTTAATTTATCTGAAGAAAATCTTTAGGAATCAAAGTTAGAAGTAAACCAAATATTTTTTGGTTAGACCACGACCACGAGAATGGCGGGCAAATAAATTACTCGCCCATCTCTCAAATCTGAATCAAACAAAACCCCGTGACCAATTCCAAATCTTAGTACGAAGAATAGACTACCGGCTGAATTAGAGAAGTTTTCCTAGACTCGATATCATCGACGAGAAATGAACTAGAAATTCATTGAAATTGATGGGTGGATTACCTTGACAACATGAGATTCGTGATTTTCATTAAGAAAGTCGGGTTTTCGAGAAAAAGGGTTTTGTGGAATCAAACTCAAAATGGAAAAATTCTTACTTGCATAGAAACTATGTTTTTTAAAAGGACTATTTTATGCTAGAATGCTGGAGGAAGCATTTGGTTTAACTAAGGAGAGATTCGTTTTACAACAGCTGGCAGGGAGTCGTCAAAGGATGTCGCTCACCGGCAAAGCCTGTCGAGATCTTGATGACCAGCCTTGGTATGGTTAAAATGGTGCGCTTTCGGTACGATGGGCGAGGATCGACGAAGCGATCCCTGAGTGAAGTGCTAGGACATCTAAGTAGTAGGATCCTAGAGGGTTCTGACCAGGTGATGCATGGGCTCGCAGTTGCTAGGATACCCATGCATATGTCGAGGAAGATATGGATGTACTGGAAAGGAATTATCTATTTGAACTAGAATTCAAGATTGGATCTCATTGTTTGACTAGCTCATCTCAAAACGGAGAGTCCGGATGATATTTTTGTAAAGCAATGGACTGGATATTTTGGAGGATTATGATCAATAATACTAGGGTCTCATTAAAAGATTATTTTAAAGACATCCGAATCTTTGAAAAAGGCAATTTCATATTGGGTGTGTAAGTGGTGTGACTACCTTAAATTTCGCATGAAGTGCTGGTGGCTAGGGGGCCTGGGAACTCTTTTCCTTGGTACCTAGCTAGGGCAAAACATAACCAAATTTTTATATAAAGGGATCCCACCAATACAGTGGTTGGGGGCGGTTGGCTAACCCATGGGCCGATTGGCACTGGATCGGTGGATTCCTATGATACAGTCAGTTACGTCAAGGTACGCTAGTTGTGCCTCGCTTAAGGGAGAAAAAAGCGGTGATTCTATGAAACAAGTGCAAGTCTCTTCCTTGATCTGGCCATGTGACCCATGGGTTCGGTCGGATCAAATTGGATAGTTAAGGCCTTGACCCGTTAGATAAATCTCGTGTTAAATGATTTTCCTGGGTGGCGGAATTGCCTGTGCTTTCCGGGCGAGGGAAGTTTTTCTGGGTTCGGTTTCAAAGGAACCGCTGGGCTAGTCTCTTGTCCGGATATTCGTGGGCGAGGCCCTGAGTGGGAATCCCTGCCCTACATGAGAGGGTGTTGTTTCCGCTGCTAGCGCCCAGAGGAGGCCGCGCGGAGGGGGCGGGGGTCGCACACTAGCAATGCTTCCTCATAGTGTTTACACATCTGTTCAGCACACCATGATGGGCATGGATGCAAGGATTAAGGAGCTCACAAAATCACTAAGTGAAAAGGAGAGAGAGAATCAGAATTTGCAAGATGCGATGCATGCTATGGAAAATGCGGTGCATGTTGTCGAGGTAGACAATGTAGAACTGCATTGCAAAATGTAGGGTTTGGAGAAGGACAACAAAACGATCGCAACAATGCTTTCAAAGACTGTTCTTGCTAGACCCTCAACAAAAACCAAACAAGCACGTGAGCATGTGAGGTTGCTCAAACCACTTCATGAGTTGATGAGAGGGAGTGGGCAATATAATCGGCGGGTCTATGCACAATGTGCAAACATGAAGAATATGTTTTCCAACCTAAGTGAAGAGGTTGATGATGCAATTACAAAGGTCTTAAGCAAAGGTATGGTGAAGTATGCATTGGAAAACCCCAAATTCAAAACCATGGTGATGACATTGCAAGAGTACGCTTGAAGGAGGTAAGCAATACCTTCACAGCTATAGATGCTCAAGGCATATGTGACAAGGTAGGGATTAGCTCTGAATCCTATGCTATGATTTATAAGCAATTGGATGCAGGGTTTAAGGCTATTCTTAACAAGAGATGGGTGGTAACCATCCCTAAACCGTTCTCCATGTAAAGCAGGAATGAAAAAATCTTAATGCAAAAGTCTTAGACACAATTGGTGAGCCAATGCATTTGGAACATACACAGATGCTTAAGTCTGGATCAAAGGAGGTGCCATACAAATTGCATGTAGACAATAACTTTGTATTGAGTGTATGCAAGCTACAAGCAGTAATGGTAAAGTTCTACAACATGTCTATCGAAGAGTGTAGAGGTAAGCTTCAATTTTTTTTGAAGCTTGATGAGAGTGAAGCCGTTAAGAGCCAAAAGCTTGAACGTGTTAGCTTAACACTAATGAATATGGTGTTGGATCCCAGCATCAATTCAAAACATCCAAAATATTTTAGTGTGCAATCAGAGAATGAAATATGGTGGCTTGCTGCATTTGAGGTACCAAAGGAGGACCATGAAGTACTTAAGATTTTTTTAACTTAGCAGAGATACCAGATATTGTATGACGGCAAAATGGTGAAGTTTTGCATGTCGATGGATTTGGTGAATACAAGGTAGAATGGCATCTTGCTCTAGCGATTTGAAAACATTAAAATGTATGTTTGGTGTTTCAAATTCAGCATGAGCTTGCTTATATTGCATGCAATCCAGAAAGAAAGGCAACGATGGGAAGAACAATGGATTGCAAGGACAGGACAACGTGGTGCTCCAACACATGACCAGTGTGTTCAAAGGAATGGAATGTTGGTGCCATTAGATCCTAAGTGGGATCCTATTTTAGAAATACCCTTAACAAGGGTCCACTTTTGCACCTTGCATTGCATAGTAAGGATAATAGAGAAGTTGGTGTTTGAGTACGTGTGTTTTGCCTACAAGATGCAGCCTACTTCAGATGGTGATGCAACATGCAAGAAGGTAGAACAAGTCTTGTCTGATGTTGGATTGCCTCCCGGGCCAAGTAGAAATAAAAAAGGATGAGAAAAAGTCAGGAAAGAATGGAGATTTGCCATGCAAACCGTGTTTTGGGGGAGGGAAGGCTAGGAAATTCTTATCTCCACCACGAGATGAAGATGGTAAGTTGCTTGTAAAACAACCAGAAAGTACGAAGCATGGAAAAAACTACACATGGCTATCTCTGATATCGGAGCAATTGGGGACAGACACGGATAGCAAAGGTAAATGTGTGGATTGCACTTGATAAATTGGCACCACTTTTACAAAAGATGACATTCAATTTTGATGATGCCAATGCATTTAAAGAGGTGGTTTGTAAACTTTCATAACTCAATGAGATAGAGGCATGGACTTCAAATTGCATTACACACTATATGGTCACAGTGGTCTCCATTTCATTTTTACAAAATTAAATTGTGAATGTAATATTTTGAGTTTAATTGTGGATCTTGTGTTTTTGAATGCAGCACATACTTGAGGCTCATGGTCCATACTTTGCTGAACAAGGAAGTTTGGCGATATGGTCCACACAAGGCATGGAGCGATCTCATTGAAAAGCAATGGCACATGGAGGTGGAATCAATGATTCCAATCCTATGAGGCAATTACTCCAATGGTGGTATAGGAGAATAGAGATAAGATATAAGGACAAATTAATAAAGTCCAAATCCAATGATACAGAAGCTGTTCACAGGGCAATATATGAAGTGAGGAAAGTAAGATATGAAAACAGCATGGCCAAAGAACATCATGAAGAATGGTTGACAACCCAAGAGAGAGTCGGTAGCAAATGGGAATATTGATAGAATTGTAATTATGAAATAACATTTTATGTTTATGAGAGTATTGGAGCAATCCAATGTTTTAAAGAAATAGGTGTTTGCTAAAGTCAACATGGATAACTTTTTCAAAATAAGTGTTTACTGAAGTCAACATGGATAACTTTTTGATAGTGTTGATATTTTTTTAAAGTAAGTGTCAATAACTCATAGTAAGTTCCATTTATAAATAAAGGCACTTCTTTTATTTCTCTCCATTTCTCCATTTGTCTCCATTCCTTCTAGCTTGTGAGTATGGTGAGTACTAAGCAAAGAGTAAGCAAGATGCCTTCCAAGACACTGGTTCATTCATCTAGATCTAGTGAACTTATTGACACCGACAATGATGAAGGTCAAGCTCCTCCCACTGCTCTAGCTGGAAATGCTCATCCACCTACTCATAAGAAGAGAAAATGGAGACCAGGCATTGCCACTCTTTGTGAAATTAGAAGGTTCCAGAAGAGTCTTGAGTTGATTATACCCAAGGCGACTTTCTTGAGGTTGGTGTGAGAAATATTGCAAGATCTACAAAGGGAAAATCACTACAAGTACTTTTCAAGAGATCAAGCATATAATGTGGAGCAATGGTCAATCCAAGCATTGCTTGCTCTTCAAGAGGCAGCTAACAGTTACTTGGTGGATCTCATGCATGATGGTCAGCTGTTAGCCATCCATGCCCGACGCATCACACTCAAGCCCTTGGATCTCACTCGTGTTCGTAGGATTCGTAAACAATAGTGATGCATTCAACCTTAACCATGACATAGTTTGAAGAGTTGTATAAATGCTCGTGTATCGTTTTGTGTTTTCATGTTTTCCTTCAATTCTACTCAACTCGTTGTACTTTATGCGATGTACCAGATTTGGATATTTTAAGTTTCCTTGTTTCCAATGTTGTGTACCGGACTTGCCCATTGATTTGAATATTTTGAGTTTTCTTCATTTCTAATGTCAGTGTATATTCTTATATTTTTGTGGAAAAAAAATTGCAACTGCATGTGCATGTGTAGGTGCTTTTTTATTTATGCATGTGTAGGAAAAATTGATGCATGGTGTGCATAGATCATAATGGGCTAAAATTTATTCTGTGCATAGATCATGTGGCTTACATCATGAGCATGCATGTGCATGTGCAAGTGCAAGTGCTATTTTATACGATAATATTTTTTTTCCTAGAAAAAATTGATGCATGGTGTGTAGTGATCAGAATGGGCTAAAATTTATTATGTGCATAGATCATATAGTTTACATGTCTTGGATAAAATATCAGTCCTATCAAAGGCCTGTAGAGCCCTTGTCCGAAGGCTCGCATGTAGAGGCCTTCTTTTTTTAATACCAGCAGCGCGAGCCTTCGGACAAGGGTCCTACAGACCTCTGATGGGGTTGATATTTTATCTAGGAGGTGTTCCATGATATTATATGTACACATAAAATTAGAGCTCATTCTGTAAGAAAAACTATTTTTAAAAATTAAAAAGTATCAAATTTATGTATTAAGCTAATTTAGAAAATATATAAATTTTCATCTATAAGTATGGAAGTAACCCTCATTTCACCTCATTTCTCATCTTTCATTTCTCTCTCTCACCTCCAAGAGCATGGCTCGCACCAAGCAAACTGCTAGGAGAGTTTGGCCCCCCAAGGTGGGACGTGTACCCCCGTCCAACCACCACAGCAGCAACATTGCAAGCGTAGGTGGAAGCTTGGCACTGTGGCTCTCCGTGAGATTAGGAAATACTAAAAGACAGTGAACCTACTCATACCGAATCTGTATGTAAAGCTTGATGTATTTTTTTAAAAAAAATCTCTTATCTTGTGTTGCAAAAATAAGTCTCTTTTAATTTGAGTTTATATAATTTGTTGGCGTCATACAATTTTTATTTGAGTTATGTATGTAATTTGAATTTATTTTCTTGAGTCAACTAGTAAAATACATTACAAGACACGTATCAAACAAAAAACTTTGCAACCCAAATTTCCATTCATAGCATAAAAAATTACATGGTCATCAAAACATAGTCATCAAAGTTACATAATCATCATAACTATATCCTAGGCTTCTTACTACTAGGCTCTCCAGACTCTGAAGCCGCCTTGATGGCTGGAATCAAAACATGGAACCCTTCAAGCTCTACCCTGATGACGGTGAGATCCTATACCCCCACAACAATGCCACGGGCCACCATAGAATGTAAAGGCCCTGACCTTTGAGTCAAGGGCAAGTAAAGTAACTTTGAGCGTCGAAGTAGAATAACTTTTTCCAAACTTATTTAGTTGGAATAACTTTGAATGCAGCACCCTTTGTAAGTGCTTTAATCTTCAAAAAGTTCTCCACATACCCCAGAGAGAAAGTCTTGTGGAAGACTATCACATCATTGGCAAGTTTGCCAATGTATTCCTTGAGTGTAGAGTCCTAAACCCTTCCTTGGCCCCCATATCTTCCACTCTGCCTCAATGCAAATTCATCAAGATACACAATTTCCTAACTGGCAAAATAAAATTAATGTCAGCATATCGATTATGCAATGCATGGGATGTTAAATTTGCAGCAATGTGATGAGCTATGGTGGATCAAATGCTAGAATCAACATCATTAACAAAGAGATTAGATGATAATTAAGATATGATTAGTGAAAAATTAACTGATAGCTTAATGTAGGCATGGATAATAAAAAACCAGCAAATTCTCATTAGGCCAATGCCTCAATTTATAGAGTTTACATCCAAGCATCTAATCCCACTGATTTCTCCTTGATTCACTCCACCTCTTTTGCTTGATTCTCTCTACCTCTCCCAGAATATCTCCACACCTCCTAAATCTCCTCATGTTACCCTTTATTCTCTCCCAGTAGATACTTCTCACCTTTTCACAGGTTCTCTCACATTTATTGATTCTCTTTTACAGCCTCTTGCCAAGGGCTTGTTCTCGCACACACCCTATTCACTTGTATATTTCAACACCTCCCCTCAAGTGAATAATCCTAGCACACCTGGACCCTATACCAAGTTTCCCTCTTACTTGATAGACCGCAACCAGTGCCTCAAGTCCCTAAACTCATAGTCCTTGACACACTCTCTCTCTATGTGTCCAAGGCTATTACAAGTGCCCGTGACCTTGACTAAAGTGTTCACACATACATCTACCACATGGCCTACATCATCGGTGGCTCCCACCAGTCTATGGACTGGTGACCTTTTTCTCCATGTACAGATGTCGACCTCAACAACATCCGACTCGCACGGTGACACAATCCAGTGCAATGGGATAGCCAGTGAGCCAAAAGAAAAGACCCACATGGGGCCCGAAGCTGAGTTACCTGGGTCAATATGCCCAGGCATTCCATGTCGCCATAATCAACAAAGAACTCCACACGGCGCATGGAAAGGTGGCTTTACAATACCACAGGCCGGAGTGCCTCCAGATTTTGGAAGATGCCGATGTTAAAGATAAGCTGGAGAAGGTGGGGGCCTCAGGCGGATGGCATATCTTCTCCCCCAAAACATAGACATAGAACTATGTGTAGAGTACGTAAAGACATACGACAAAGCCACCAAGAGGGGGATAGTGACTAAAGTAGATGGCACCATGGAGCAAGTGTTAATAACAGAGGATTTGATACATGAGGCCCTACAGCTCCCACCACCAATGAAAATACATACACATGCCTTTGAAAAGATTCCCTTAGATGCAATGTTGAAGAAGAGCTCGTACAACTCTAATGGAGCCGAATACGAAAATATCAGGGATGAAGTCACAGAAAAGGCATGCACGGAAATGTCACTAATAATGCAAGTGAAGCCAGTGGTGGACAGGTACAACAGGGTGCCACTAAACAGAATAGCAAAGGTGCATGAGGAAAAGGAGGATGATTAGGCCTAATACATCCACAAAGAGATGGACAATCACCTTAAGGCCGCTAAAGATATGCAACCCGTACCTGATGACACAGGTACTAAATCATGTGGCTCAGAGGCCTCTCCCAGAACTAGAACCGAAAGAAAGAATGTAATTGACACTCCTGACAGAGCGCCCAGCACTGACTGCTTCTGCGGAGATGCAAGAAGGACAAGCTATGCTCATGGAGACTAAAGAGCTAATGAATGAGATCAAGAGAGGAAGGAAAAAGAAGACTGAAAGAAAGATGAGGGGATTCATACCAGATGTCACTGAAGAGACAATGAATTGAGGCCGAACTCGCTCAAGAAATAAAGTCATACCAAGAAGTATTAGGGCAGCAGGAATCCACTATCAAGAAGGCAACACATCAAGAGATAACAGAAGTACAACACATGACTCCTCCTCAAAGCCTAGCCTAATTAATCTTCAAAAATCTATCTCCCTTAAAGAATTCCACAATGTCAGACAGACACACCTACGGGGTTGCAGCCAGAGCTTGAATGAACCAGAAGCATTGCCAGCAGCAGCAGGACCCTAAGGACTCGAAGAAGCTACATCACTCCCAGTGCAACTCATAGAAGAGCCACTGGATACAGGCAAAAGGCCACGGGTTGAAGATACACCGAGTCCAAGCAAAAGGAGGCGTCTGGAGGACGAGAAGGTGATACCAGAAACTTCCTTCTTACATAATTTGGATTATGAAAGATTTTTTTTCAAGAAACCGTGGAGGGACTGGATGAGCTCCTGAATTTGCCACAAGCTAGATTGGAAGGGGCCGTGGCCACAAGTGCTTCACTTTGGAAGCAAGAACAACGAGTATGGCGGTGCCATCTCCTCATGACCCACATGCTTCATGATCGCAATGCCACACTCTAGAAGCAAGTTCAAGAGGCAACTGACCAAGTACAGACATTGCAAGAACACCTCACAGCGAGGACAGAAGCAACCCATAAAGATGTTATCCTAAAGAGCTTAAAGGCAACCTAGGAGCAGGAAGCTAGGTACCAAGCATTGGAAAATAATAATCTGGTTCTAAGCCAAACAATTGTGCAAAGAATTAAAGAGAATAAAAATTTGAAAGCGTAGCTGGAGCAAGCCAAAGAGCAACTTCAGAAGGAAGTCACACATAACCAGGAGCAAGCAGCTATCCATGCCCAACATCCTACATGAGCTCAAGCACACTTCCCTAGCCAAGGAAGAAGAGCTACAAGGCTAAATCCATACACTATCCTTAACTCTGCACAGGAAGCAGAAAACAAAGTGACCCAATTACAACAAGAAAGAGAACAGATCAACAAAGCAAATGCTGAGAAGATTAGAGCGCTTAATGACACCATCAGCACCAATCAGTCTGAGATGCAAAGAATGACACCATCAGCACCAATCAGTCTGAGATGCAAAGAATGATGATTGCACACCAAGAAGCGATGGTGCAAGTCACACAACAGCTACAAGATAGTCAAAAATTGGCTGCAAAGAGACTTCAAAGGATTATTGAGGCTCAAGGGGGAAGAGAGGCTACCGCTAGAAGAACGCAAGAAGAAGCAACAAGGCGCTTTAAGGAGCTAGATGCTGCCAAGATGGTCAGAGAAACAGCTATTTCAAACCTTCTCAGCACTAAGGACTCACGCATCCAAGAGTTGGAACGTCAACTGGCCGTCCAAGAACGAAGTCAACGTTAAGCACTAAGGACTCACGCATCCAAGAGTTGGAACGTCAACTGGCCGTCCAAGAACGAAGTCAACGTTAAGAACCCACAGATGAGATGCGCCTACTCCTTGAGCGAGACTCAGAGATAGGTCAGTGCCAATAACTCCTCGAGCCTCTCCTTAAACTCGTACTCTCTTTTTCTCTACACTAACCCTCTCCTTGCTTCAATATGACATAAACCTGTCTGAGGACCTAAGCCTAGGAGAACTAACACTCATTAAACAAAATACCGAACGTGATGCTGATCCCACTATCATCATGGGAATTTTTTGGGGGGACGTAGTACTAACTGATCCTCAAGATATTTATTTTTATCTCTCATACCCAATTGTGCTAAACCTTTGTACTTGGTGGCAGGTGCTCTAGGTTTTTGAAATCTTGGACAACAGCATCAATAAATTAGACTTGTTTGTTCCAGATGATATTCCTGACACACCGGACAAGTACGAGGTTGTAGCCCAAAGTTATCAATGGATCATAAGCCATGGGTGGCTAGAGGTATATAATATTCCCAGCACTTAAACCTAAAACTATATCATAATATCTAGAAGCATCTAGAAGCAATGTTAACCAATGTCCTTTACACTTTTGATAAAAACACATATTGAGTATCCTAACATAAATCCTGAGGATATAACTGAGCTCCAAGATTTTATGAAGCTCCAAAAACCTAGCCACCCACCCCCCAAGTTCATGAGATGGTTAGGAAGAAACTTCAAGTTCATCATTTAACCCTACTTACCCCATATATTCTAATGTCGCCAATAAATTAATTGATCCGTATCCAAATGCTCTGCCTACTGACAAGTCTCAAGCAAACTTCATTTAACCCTACTTACCCCATATATTCTAATGTCGCCAATAAATTACTTGATCCGTATCCAAATGCTCTGCCTACTGACAAGTCTCAAGCAAACTTTATTTTTTCTACTCTCCCTTCTCAACCCTTAGAATTTTCCACTAACACTCTCGCCCCCGAGGAGGTACTGGCACCTGGCCCATCTCCCCACAGCAAACTCAAGAAGACATATGTCACACTCTCCCACAAGACACCATTGAATCTTTTACTGATGATACTATTCTTAAGTCCTTGTCTACAGAGTACGAATGATTCATAAGAGATGGGAATCCACTACTAAAACCAAAACTTATGTTCAAGGTGTTAATGCGAATAACACCATTTGAAGCAACTCAGAGGATTTTACCAGAAGCATACTCAGACGTCACACCAACAAAGCAACGCTATGTACCATACCCTCTCTGAGAACCTTGACCAGAATTAGAAGAGCTCCCACCTTTGGCTGGAGAGGGCACTTTATGGTCTAACGTGGCATGGCAGGGCGTTGTATCCCGGGACCCGACAGTAGTGGCTGCGTTCAATTCCTCAAATTGCTCGTGGTCCTAATAGATCAACCCAAGGAAATGTATGATGGATATGATGCTGAGCAGCTGCAATTCGACATGAATCAAGGACCCTATGACAGAGGCATGATGTTGTATTATCATCGCCTAAGGTGTCTTCCAGCCTATATGCATGTCACATTTAAAGACATGATCGACACCGGGTTCTGGAGATCACACTCGGCATTCAGAAGAACCCTAAAAAAGCTTCAATCACACCGTAACTTCTATCATCATGAGTTCGGCGACCAAGTCTTTCAACCTCGATAACAAGTTCTGAGGATAGAACTTAATATGCTCCTCCATTTGAGGACATTAATAAGTGTCATGCAAAGGCACTATAAAAGTTGTACATTAACAATGTAATGCTCTCATATAATGATAAGGCAAACATGAGAAATTTAGGGCTGCAACACACAGATCTTTGGTGTGATGGTTCTATCTATCCTATCAACCCTAGCACTGCTTCCGATCCTCCATTCTCAAACCCTACTACTCTTTTACATTTTACTGGAGATGGAGAGAATGGATTACTTGGCTATTGTAAATCCATTGCTGTCTATGAAGATAGACAGAGACAACAAGCTCAATATCAAGCATATGAATTTCTTCATTCAAAAGAGGAATGCAAGGCTCAGGAAAGTGACAATGAACGTACAAGGTTACGAGACCAAGTGAAGAACTATAGGAAAAAGGAAACAAGCATTGGACCAAGACAAAGGAGAAAAAAGATCAAGAATTTTGAGAATTTGAAGCCAGGCTCAGGTGGCTTAAAGAAACGAATCCAAGCAATCAGGTTTTAAATGTATTCATAGTTTTCTCTATGTTAATATTGTGTTGTTTATGTTATAATATATAAATAGTATAACCCACAGTGTTGTAATGCAAACTGTGTAATTACAGGGGATTGTAATGCAGCCTGACCAAGGAGAATATCAATCCCAATATGATTCTAGCAAAGCAATTAAAACCTTTTCTTAATTCAAGATTGGCAAAGGAAATGCTACAGGAAAGAAAGTTTAAGGTGGTAAAAAGAGATATTATACAACAATTTGTAACCAACAATGTTGTACCTACATCAGAAATACATGAGACTATGGATGCTAATGCAGTCAGCCATTGTAAATGTTATACTGCTATACAAAAGTCACTATCTTCGGTTATAGGAGTCCATAAGATTAAAGGTAGATTACTTCCAACTCCAACAGATTTTTGGAGAGTCCAGGACAAGCTGAATGAGAGGTCTTGGAGTACATTGGTAAACCTTACCACATCGAAGAGGAGTTCAATGGAGAGAGTGGCACCATTCAATATAATGAACATAACAATATATTGTTGGATATTGAGCTATTGCAGAGGAGAATGGTGGAGTTCTATGACATATCTTATGAGGAGACACAAGGTGTGCTTAAATTTGTTGTTTCGGAAAAACTTTGGATAGCACCTACGATCTGGGTGTGTACTAGAGGCCTATTTAGATGCCTACACTAGACTCAAGACCTTCAGTCGGAACCTAGTTTAGCATTGTACAAGGACCTGCACTAGGGGCCAGTGATACATCGTCAGATTTTGATTCAATGGAAGGATCCCAAGTCCCAAGAAATGTGAACCCTAACTAGGCCTCACCAGTCAAGCCAGCTACCAGTCTTTTTGATCGCGCAGCTACCTTAGAGGTTCGGCCTCAACCGCTACCTCTAAACCAAATCTTACTACATACAAACCCCATGATGAAGGAGTTGAGGTAAACTCCAAAGAGAGACCTGTTGTTCTCTCATCATTACAAGTAAGGAGCATTCACGTTGATATCCTTGTCCATAGAGCTCCTGTTGCACGTTTTACAACTTGATGAGAGTGAGGTGATCAAAAGACAGAAGCTGGAAAGGGTTAGCATGACTTTAATGAATAGAGCTTTGGATGCAAGTATCAGTAATGCTGATGAGAGGCACTTTAGTGTACAATCCGAAAATGAGATTTGGTGGCTGGCTGCATTTGAGGTGACGTGCTATCCATTTTTAAAAAAAGTATATTATGTTGCTATCCATTAGATGTTGTAGACAATTTAACTGGCCTCTTGTTAACAGGTTCCAACAGAGACCCATGAAATTCTATAGTGGTGCTTTAACCAGACTGAGCTTCCTTCCACTATATCCAGCAATAGCAGTCGAATGGCGAAAAGCTTTATGTAGAAGGATATGGTGAATATGAGGTTGAATGGCACCTGGCTGCAGATCTTAAAACCTTGAAATGCATGTTTGGTATTTCCCAAGGAGCAGTGGCCAAGTATCCTTGCCTGTATTGCATGACCGAACGAGGTGTCTCCAAAGGAGGAAAAGAGAGAGAATGGAAATGCGTAAATGCAATCAGTAATAGGCGTAAATGTAATCAGTAATAGGCGTGAAGCCCCAAATCGTCGTGATGCTCCAGGAGTGGATCCTAATTGGGATCCAATTCTTGCTATCCCTTTGATCAGAGTTCATATTTGTGTTTTGCATGCGCTGGTTAGAATAATTGAGAAACTAGTCTACATGTACATCGAATTTTCATGGAATATGAAACCAACATTAGAGAGTGAAAGACCTATTAAAATAATAGAGCAAGTGCTTTCAGATGCAAGTTTACATTGTGGTCAAGTGAAGATTGAGAAGGACTTGAGAAGATCAGGGAAGACCGGAAATGTTCCTAGCAAACCATGTTTTGGAGGTGCAAAAGCCAGAAAGTTCTTATCTAATCATACCCAGAGAGGTCATCTGGGTACAGATTTTGAGGTGTGGAGGAAGCTTCATGCAGCTGTACCTGATCGAGGCTCTTCAGGACAAGCAAGGGTGGCAAAGGCCAAAGCGTGGTTGTTTGATCGCCTAGCACCTTTGTTGCAAAAAGCAAGGTTTGAAGATGGGGATGTTGAAAAATTTGAGGCAGTTGTGACAGAGTTCTACACTAGCTATGTCATGTGCAATAAGAAAGATGCAGGCTGAACGGAGACGATCAATATATGTCTCCTCACAGGGAAGGCAGAATCATGCTGAATGGCTAAGACAACGACAAAGACAGGGCAGAGTGTGGAAGAAAATTGATCATTGAAATACATATTATAAAACAATGATGTAACTGTAAAAGATTTTAAAAGAACAAGAGCTTTCATCTATGTCCCATATAAATGTTTTCAATATATATACATTTCATAGTTTTTAATGGTAAGCAAGAAGAGTATTGAGAAATATGAAGAAACTTCTTAGCAACTGGAACAATCTAAATCCGTTAATCTGGAGCAGAGACTTCCCCCAGCCGAGCCCTTTTTGATGAAGTTTCTACAACATCTTCTTCATCCTCTATCAATGGCACAACAGGGACCATTGGCCTTGCTGTTCTAAGAAGATGCTTCTTCCCGCAATCACTCAACAGATTAGGATCTGTGATTCCACATGCCAAGCCGTAAGCAGCATATGTTAAATAATATTTACATCTCAATGAATATACTCCAGGTCCCTCACCAAAAATTCGAACAGCTGCTTGCCGCTCCAGAAGTATTGCCTTGTTTGCATTCAGCCTTAAGTGATAGCCACCTAAACACCTGGATAGAGTCTTTATCGACATCAGAGAAAAACTTGCATTGTCCTTGGAGAAGCTAGCGTGAAGAAATATCACAATTTGAGGGAATTTTAGGCGATGTATATATGTTCCTAGTGTCGAATCGTGGCCCAATCCTGCCATACGCTTGCCTGAAGCACGTTTGAGGAATGTGTCTTCATATATTTCCAACTGAAAAAATAAAGGAGCATTAGCCAGAAACAACATCACCAATCATTTCAGGACAAAGTTGATAAAGCCAAATCCGCAACAAAAGTACAAAAACACAACGAAAAAAAATAACCTCTTGGTTCTCATCTGCCTCAAGCAAGGCATCTTGCCATAAATTAGTGCTCGAACTAGGAACGGTTTCCGCTGTCTTACTTGGCACATCCCTAAACCCTCCCATGTTGGTAATATTCAGTCTTTCCCTTGCTTCTTGTAGCTCTTCCTCTGTGGCATCTTTTCCTTCATATTTAAGGGCATCAGCATAGATCATCTTTAGTGTTGCTGCAGCAGATAGGAACTCGGTGTCTTTCACATGGCTATCCACTAGTAAGTACTTATCTATCCCATCGTCATCTACAAAATTGTCATCGACCTCCAGATTTTGGGCTATGAAAGCTATGAAATGGTCCTCCCTTAAGTTAAATACATGTTGTATGTCTGTCAGCAATATATACTCTGAATCTCCTACTTGGTAGGAGGGGAGTAATGGCGTAGGAATGGGGGAGAAGTCATCTGATTCAATCACAAGCTGACCTACATCAGTGTTTTGTTCTCTCACTGCCTCAATATCACAAGCTCAGTGTTTTGTTCTCTCACTGCCTCAATATCAACCGCCGAACTGAGCTTCCTCTCTTCTTCAACATTGAACTCCTCAATCACATGAGGAGTGTCCTCCTCTTCAACAACATCCTCAACGGTGGGACTAGCCTGACGAGAAACAGTGTCTTCACTTTCATTTGTCGCATGCTGCTCTGTACATTCTTCATCTGTTAATTGCACGTTCATGTGCAAGAAGCATAAGAAGGCATAAGAGTATTCCATCAAGCGGCATTTTCTTTTGTGAAAAGGGCATGGCAAAGCTCTCTTCTTATCACATAGTACCTTGTGCCAATCCCTGTTTAACCTTTGCTTCTTCTCCGGCGGTACCTTGAGATTAAAATGAATGTGATTTTTCCCATCAATCATCACTGGGACTTCATTTGTGAGCTCATCAAACTCTTGCTTTGCCTCTTCAAAGTATCCGGGATGGCTAGAAAATGTATCCTCCAGAGAAAAATCGCAATTGAACATCAACGAAATCGAAGGGTGCAAATCGTGACGTCGACATTTGTAGAGGAAGTCATACAACAAAGTTGCAGGTGTTTCTTTAATCTCTTTGTCCACATCAAACTCGACTTGAACTTGCGCCATGGCTAAATTCAAGGGTGTAGATAAGACATGAAAAATATTAGTTCAAGCAATGAATCAAGAGACAGTTGGTCTTAAACACCAAATCTCTGTGTGGTGAATGGATTCAACATAACGCGAGAGGAGATGCCAGAGGAATCCAGGTATTCCTCCTCGCGTTGTAGTGAATCTATTTTCCCTAACGCAAATAAAATTGCAGCTTCGTCAAGGACCTCTTCTCGCGTTATGGTGAATCGATTCACCATAATGCGAGGAGGAATATTGTGCTTCCTATGGGACCTTCGCTCGCATTATGGTGAATTGATTCACCGCAACATGATGACTTTTTCATCCTTTGGCACCGCCTCTCACGTTATGGTGAATTACAAATAAAGATACTTCTCAAGTACCCATACTGAGAGAGGAGGTGTCAAACGAATTAAAATAGTCTCCCTCGCAGTCAATTCACCATAATGCAAGGAGTCATAGGTTTTCAATTCACCTTAACGCGATGAAAAGACAAAGCAAGGAGTTCTGCAAGAATGAAACCAAAAGAACGAAATAACAAAAGAAGAAGGAAGCACAAAAGAGATAAAATACCAGGAAAATAAATTGTATACAAACATCGCAGGAGATGGAGATGAAGGAGGTTGTCGTTATCTTTGATGGAGATGAAGGAGGTTGGAGGTTTGTCTTTGTCGTTTGATACAGGAGGATGAAGGAGGATGATTGATGAAGGAGGGTTGGAGGAGATAGTCGTTGATGGAGATGAAGGCCGTTGGTGGGGAGATAAATGAGAATACGAACTCCAAGAGAGGCAATAAATGAGATGGGTATCCTAGAGAAGCAATTAAAAACCATTTTTAATGCTATGCGACACGTCAGCGCCGCGTTTTCACCCGCCATTCCATGAATGCCACGTGGCAGCCCGCCATGTACCTAACACGTGTACACGCTATAAAAACTAATCAAAGCAAGAGAGGCAATTAAAAACCCTTTTTTATGCTATGCGACACGTCAGCGCTGCCTAGTCGCCCTGGCAGCCCGCCAGCACCTGTGTTCGCTCTAAAGACTAATCAAAGCCGTTAATCAAGCCACCTTTTCGTCCTCTTATCGATTTCGCCTTGTCCGTCCTCCTGCTTGCCTCCAGGTGACTTACGACTACCCCTACAGTACTGAACCAATATTCCACCTCCTACACGACAGTCTCCATCCATTCCCACGCATGAAATGTGAGTTTTTGTATATTACTTGATTGTTTTGTAAGTTTCTTGTATATTGCTTGATTGTTTTGTTTTTTCTTCGACTGTTTGCCCTCTGCCATTGCTTTTTTTTCGACTATTTGCCTTCTGCCATGGTGATTCGATTCACCTTAAAGCACACGACGGGCCATTAGAATCTCAATACGGCTCCATGTGTTATGGTGAATCGAATCACCAAAATGCAAGATGGAATGGTAAGAGATTCGCGATAATCCTCCTCCCGTTGTAGTAAATCGATTCACTATAACGCGAGGAGGATTGTTTTGCTTTGACTGGCCCTTAGTCTCGCGTTATGGTGAATCGATTCACTATAACACAAGATCAAAGGGCAAAGGATTCACGATAATCCACCTCTTATTGGTGTCAATTAATTCACCTCCTACACGACAGTCTCCATCCATTCCCACGCATAAAATGTGAGTTTTTGTATATTACTTGATTGTTTTGTGAGTTTCTTGTATATTCCTTGATTGTTTTGTTTTTTCTTCGACTGTTTGCCCTCTGTCATTGTTTTCTCTTCAACTGTTTGCCCTCTGCCATGGTGATTCGATTCACCTTAAAGCAGACGACGAGCCATTAGAATCTCAATACGGCTCTATGTGTTATGGTGAATCGAATCACCAAAATGCAAGATGGAATGGTAAGAGATTCGCGATAATCCTCCTCCCGTTGTAGTAAATCTATTCACTATAACGCGAGGAGGATTGTTTTGCTTTGACTGGCCCTTAGTCTCGTATTATGGTGAATCAATTCACTATAATGCAAGATCAAAGCTCAAAGGATGCACGATAATCCACCTCTTATTGGTGTCAATTAATTCACCATAATGCGAGGAGGATTATTGTGCTTCAGTGGGCCTTCATCTCGCGTTATGGTGAATGGATTCACCATAACGCGAGGAAGTGCATATTGCTTTCTTGGCCACCCTCTCTCGCTTTATGGTGAATTGTTAATCGTGTACTACTGAATAGCTAAGTTTTCTGCTCTTGCTTGCATTTTCAGATGTCTCGTGTAAGGCATACAGCTAGACCCAAGGACAATGCAGGTCCCTCATCTAGTGGGAAGAAGATGGGCACTCTGAATGCCTCAAGATCGAGGAAATCAAGCAGTCCTTCTAGATTATCCAAAATGCAGCCTAGACTAAGGCGTTTCGCAGAGCATTCTTCAGCGCTGCGAGAAATCACAAAATTTATGAAGCACCCGACTGCTGCTGCTATTCCAAGATTACCTTTCCAGAGGCTTACCAAGAGAATTTGTGAGCAAAATGGAATTTTGTTTAGGTGGAAGGCATCGGCCCTGTTTTGCTTGCAGGAGGTCTCAGAGGATTGGATGATTGAATTTTTTTTGGATAGTTACGTTCTTGCTGCCCATGCACACAGGGTCACAGTGGAGGTCTAGATCATGAACATCAGACTCAGGCAAATTTTTTGACAAGCGCTCAAAGGGAACATCAAGTGGCAAAGCTTGCATTGTAAACAAAAAGAGAAAATGTTCGCGCACTCCACGCTATGAATCGGGAGGCGCTTCAATTTTTGTTGCCGGAGTTCTATATACCCTATAATATTAGAGGGCAAAGATGTTATTTCCTGATTCATGCTAAGGAGATCAACATTTTGTTTGATCCTAGAACTGAAGTCAACGACAAAGTGCTCAGATGTGTTTTAAGGTATACTCTTTTCTCTGTCCTTCCATAATTTTTCATTCTTGGCTCTTAAAGTTTATGCCTAACTCTTGATATGTTTCCTTGTGAAGTTTTGTTATTTCGCAATTGCCCGAGGATGTACAGCATCGAGTGTTCCAGATTGATTCGCTGGTCTCAACACTAGTAGAGTCAGTTCCGTACCTCGATGTACTGAACTGGTTTCGGGAGGTCGAGCTGGACGATGCTCGAGTATTTTTTTTGGCATATCATGAAAAGTGAGTTTGTCTCTCTATCTCTCTTGCATGATGTTTATACGAATCACCATACACGAGTTATATAGTGCTTCCTTTGGCTTGAAACTAATAGAAATCTATTTGGATGTGATGCAGTTCCCATTGGAGTCCATTGGAGTCTTGTACTAGTCGATGTGCAAGACAATGTTATTTACCTTGCAAATTCGACATCTGGTGTCCATGGCAATGTTTTGCTGTAAGTTAAAATCATTATGATACATATTATTGTTTGAGTTGGAAGTCTGGATTGATCAGGATAATGATTGGTCTTTGTTTGCAGTGGTGTCAGGAAACTAATGGCAGCTTATGAGAGCCTGAGCATGGACATCGACACCCTGGATCGAGCGACCATTCGAAGGGTTAGTGTGCCCAAACAAGAAGATGGTTACATCTATGGGTGGAGGGTTGCACTTAATGCATTGTTGCTCCTACAGAGCATTTTTCAGCTCCCTTCAGAGGATGTAAGCATTTTTCAGCTCCCATACGGATGCGTACTCTTGTTTATCTTCTTGTATATTGTCATGTTGATCTTATTTATGCCTTGATGAATTGTGATGGCAGTTTCCATCCATGTCTCGTCTTTTATGTTATACAACACAACAGATGAGATACTGCTCCTTGCTCGTTTCAGTCCACTTTCGGGTGCCATGAGAGATTAACAGACGTATGAGAAAGAAGAAGTAGCAGAAAGTGGATGACTGAGCTAACCACTTTTGTGGATCAAGGAGGGAAGAAGAAATGAGGGACGGTATGTTCTTTTGGGCGCCAAAGATGTTTCGAGATTCAAAAGTGGAACCAAGTTGAGGGAATAACCAGGAGAATGTGTATCTATCTATTCCAAGCATTCAAGCTTCATTAGTTCTAGGGGTGGTGGAAAGAATTTTTTAGTGCTCCACGTCTAACACAGGAATGTGGAAAACATTCTTTTATTGTGTTAGGTGCTGACAAAAAAACGGTTTAAAATATTTTAAGACAAGGTGATGGTTTTTTTTAATATTTCATGAAGATAAGAGTTTCTCCACATTTTAGGTGGGTTTGTACAGAGGTCCCACCACCGGTGAAAATCGTTCGTAGATTTCATGTCACTCAATCTGTGTCTATTATTATATTATTATTGAAACAGCCCTCTTTTGAGTCCAGAATTTTCCTAATGCTTATGTGGTGGTGCAAGCGACTCTACATTGACAACGTGGAGGTGGAGCTTGGAGGATTGGACCTTCTTAAGTGAGCTTGGAGACCTCAAGGGACACAAGTTCGAAGCATTGGTAAGTGCCCTACGATAGTTGTGTTGTATTGCTCTTCTCTAAGGTGAATGGATTGAGTTCTCTCTTGGAGGTGTGGTAGCCCATAATACATTATTACCAAACAATGCTGGGAGAAATGGGGAGCACCTGCCATGGATGACATGGCTTTACTTTGAAACTTGCTGATGGAGCCACCGCAAGGCCCATAGGTCTTCTACGGGATCTGAAGATAAAGATCCTTGGAACCAGCTTCCCACACTCCTTCGTGTGGTGATGAACTTTGGCCAACAACCTATTTTCTACGATTGCATCCTAGGTCATCCCTTCATGAGAGAAACCAAAATGATCCACGATTGGGGCACGGATCATATTTACATTCGAAAGAAAGATCAAACAATAAAGGTCAACCTATGCACTTGGAAATTCCATCCTATGAGTGGCCCACATTTAGTAGAAGATTTAGTAACAACGACCCGATCCACTGCAATCGACTTGTGCCAAACATGACATAAGATGCTCAATGAGGAGCAAGAGAGTGAAGAATTTACGCACCTTCCACAACTGGAAGACTCTGAGAATTGGATGCATATCCTTGCTACCTTGGACATACTTCCAAGATTCGTGGGTACTAGATTCGCTATGGTTGACGAGGGCAGGCAATTCCATCCCTCTACATGCTAAGTGCTGTGTGCATGCCCGACGCCACAAGTCATTAGCTTGAGAGCAGTGGTGACGGAGAATAATCACAAAGAAACCATTTGTGCAAAACTCGTTAACCCAATGGTTTTCCCAAAAAAGATGCATATACCTTCCCGCTTAAGTTGGAAGAACATTGGCTAAAATATTTTGGAGTTCTTGACATTACTTCTGCCAAGTTTGACAAAAGGAGCTGGTTGACATTCCCATTCTAATCAACACGGTAACCTCCAAACTAAATGAACCCGCTCGTGGCCTCCTCCCTTCTCACCAACGTAATCTACCACACCATTGGATGGCCAAAACTCCCCCAGCCCATTCGCCTCCACGGTGCAGCCCCTCCTCTCCCAGAACCCTGACCCTCTATGACCTCTTCACCCCCCAAACGCCATCAAATCAAGACCATAGAACAGGAGGCGCGCCCACCACCAAGTTGTTGACAGCGGAGGCACAACTCGAGGAACAGGAGGCAGAAGCCCAGAGAAAAGCGGAGGAAGAGGACGATCTCCTGCACACCACCTAGTCTTTTGACGAGAACTTTATGGAAACCCCCCACTCATTACTTCCCTTCTCCGCCCCCTACCTTTATCGAAGAAGGCCCGTCATCCCCATCCTCTTATCTACGGAACACCATGGACATGCTGCTGCTGGGCTCACTTGGGAAATTTCCATTCCCAGCCGCCTACTCCAAGGGCCCCATGGCACTGTCTTGGATTTTACCCAGGGATTTTCCAACCTCGCCTGGGAGCTGATCTCATCTATGATAGATTACATGCAGAGATAGCAGGAACAGGTCACAGTAGCCCAACAATAAATGCTCCTCGCACCAAGGCCGACCGGCAACAAACATATGAAAACCTCCAAGAAGCTACCCTCGCCAACTAGCAGCTCCATGTGGCCTTGGAGGACAGTGAGGCCACACTCGCCACCACCCTCACAACAATCAGCGAGCTTCAGCAACGTCTCCAAGCCCTTGCCCTCGCCCACATTGGAGCCCTCGAACTCAAACAGAGAGATGCACGCACTGAGGATGAAGGAAACCGCTTCTGCCTCTCCTTCCACAAGTACCAGCAGGTGACAGAGGACACCCTTTGCCAGAAGGACATACAATTGCAAGCCACAAGAGGCCAGCATCACTCAGCCTCAACCCACACCCTCCAAGCTAGTACCATGCACGGTGGAGCGCAAGGTCGATGCATTGATGGACTCCGCCCATGGAGCTACCTTGCCTCGCCATTCCTCCGTCCACGGAGCTACCTTGCCTTGCCACTCCTCCGCAAAATTCCAACCAAATCATCGACCTCTAACACCGAGCCCTCCACCTAAACCTCCTCCAACATGACATCTTCATCGACAAACCCATCTCCCTCGCCACCCTTTCCTAGATCCTCACCGAAATTCCCTCCTCATCACCCTCTTTTTTCGATCCCATATCTTCTTCTCCAAACTCGCCTCCCACCTTATCAGATATGGGAACCCCACCATCGATGACACCATCAACCTTACGTCGTTGGGAGCTCCCACCGTACATCCCGTACAGGCTCCTAGTCCTCTACCACCACTGCTACCTCCAACTATAGGTGATACTCACCACTGGGATCATGCAATTTGATGATTCCCATGTGGCCTTCCCCCTCGACATCTTCCCCGAGGAAGTTGAAGAAGCAGACGCCTTCTTCTATTCCAAGGGTCCCAACCGGCTCTGAGAACGACAACATGATGACGACGACGGCGGAGTTTTTCTCGGCAAGCCCACCACTGATCCCCCCGAACCCCCGTCCCCTCCTCACCAACCTCCACCCCCTCATCAATAGCTCACAACCTTTGTCGCGACGCTTGGAAGTGCCAACATCCACATCTTCTCTCCCTCTCTTTGTGAAAGGTAGCATGTTCGATTTGGTGAACACTTCTTTCTTTGTTAGAGTTTCTCTGCTTCTTGTTTTTTTTAAGTTTCTCTCTTGTCTTTTGTAATTCTTCAGTCTTACTTGAACGAGGAGTTCCTTCAACTTTCAACACTTAGCAATCTTTCCTGATTTGTTTGTTGCTTCTTGTTGATATAAGTGTTTTTACACATTTGTTATTGCCAAGTGACCTGATATGTATCTGAGCAAACCTTTGTAACCATCTCCTACAAATCTTAAGAGTGATATTGGATTGAAAAAAGAGGGAGTGGAGTTTGTGATTGGGCATTTGGGATAAATTGAGTCATCACACTATAGATCAATATGGTGTAATCCTGACGACCTCATGCTCTCTCTCTCCATAGCACCAATGTGTGGACCCTTTCTCCTTTTCTGAACTGGAGCATAATCATCTTCAAGATCTATATGAAGATGATAAAGCCTCTTTCGGTTTAAAAGTTCACCTCCTTTCATTTTTTTGGTTTTCTGCTGATATAAACGAGACCTTTTATCATACCAAATTAAGACTAATGGTGCAAAACTTGTTTGACACCCTCCAAAATTTAAAAATTCGATGAATTTAATGTTTGATATTAAATAGAAAATATCTTCAGTATGGTGTGTACATTATTTAGTGTTCGTTAAAATGATGTGTAACATAGTTAGTGTCATATATTCCATCTTAAATGCACGAGAATCTAAATAGATTCACCTTTTCACTACATGGGGATATTATAATGTTTCTTTTTTATCTTGTTTTTCACTTTTAGACATTTTTGACCTCAAATAAATAAGAAACTCAAGAATTTCTCAAAGGGCCCCAAAATGACTTCCGATTTTCCCTAATGATATGCTCATCTTTAACATAAAAATGAAGAAATTGTTAGGGAGGTATTGGGTGGTGATCACGTCAAATGCTCATTCATTTCTTATCCATGCTTTTAGGATCTTAAAAGGAGGCCTAAGGCCAACTCTAACTCCCTTTTTAGTAACGCTTCTGAGAGGGAGACAAAGATTGCTTTTAGGATTTTAGCAAGAGGCCGAAGGCCAAATGATTGTTGTATGCCTTTTTTTCATACTTAATAGAAGTCTCTTTCCTAAGGGGGGGAACTTGTCCAATTAAAACTTTCTCCTTTAGTGTTCTGAAGACTACCACTTCCTCCTTTGTCAAGAAGATGTCCCTGCTCTGCAGTCTGCACCCCCGGTTCCTAGGCCATGGCAAGAAAGGTGCTATATTTGGGGAAAGGGGCTCACCTGATTTCGGTTTAAAAGGGGGTTCAAAGCCTATTTCCCATCATGATTGAGTGGGTGTCCCAAATTCCAGATTCCTAAAAAAGATAGCCTTTGAGTACCATCAGCAGGATCTCTTGGAGTGCCCTATCTTCTACTTCTGCCAAGGCTGGAAAAGAACCTATCAGAATGATTGATTTGCTGTATGGCATCCAAACCTACGTTTGAGTCCATCCTGTTCCTTGGGCCAGGGAGTGCTACATCTTTTGGGGTTCTAGGGAGAACCAGTTTGCTTAGGGGAAACTTAACAAAGAAAATCCCTAACCCTAGCACTCAACCAGCTCTCTCTCTCTCTCTCTCTGAAGTGAATCTTCTCTCTACTCTTTGGAATTTTTGGATAGACCCAAGGATAAGCTGAGACACATTTTCCACACACTGCATGAGTGCTTTGTATACAGTCCATTTGTATGTTGCATTACTGGTTTCATGTTTCATTTCGGTTCACTTAAAATATTTGCAAATTTAGGCATCAAACATATTGCTGGAATGAAACTACCCTAGGTGTAGGTCTCTTGTACAAGAACATCTTGAAGTGAGCTTATAAAAGCCTGAACATCTCAAGCAAAAGAACATCTTAGCTCATTGTTTCAATGACAATTTCAAAGATAAATTGACACACGCATTCATGTTAAAGTCTCGGATATAATTATTAGTACAGTGACTCACAACTAAGGTTATGCTGCCATACTAAGTCTTACAAAGCACATTGAATGTCATACTTGTCACTTAGTTTAATTGTCACTTGACTTAAAACTAGCTAAATATTGAAGTAGGAAGGCTTACAAATGTTTAGAATGAGGGTGAGATGTCATGAGATTTCTTATTGTTTTGCCAGAGTGAATCAAGTAGAGCTTCTGACAGGGAAGAATTCCTCAATGTTGAATTTTAACACGAGCACATATCACACCTATTTTGGACTTGTGCACAAACTAAACTGCTTGAATATTGACCTGCTTTTAATCTCAATGAGAGCAATCATGTCAAAGCAATCTTCACACTCTGATTTCTCAGGGCTTCAATGAGCTTTTCCAAGTGAATGTTAGAAGCCCCTTGAGGTTGCACTGCCCGCCTCGCGGCTTCTCTAAGCTTGCCAGCTCTCTTTCTCATCTCCTTACCCTCCTGTTCTTTTAATACAGTTCTTACCACCCTCACTACATCCGTGCTCTTTACCTTGCCATCATCTTGCCTTTTGAGTGCCATCCCAATCTTCCAGACATCACACACATATGCACAATTTGTGGGCTGGTCTGAGCTGAAAGCAAAAGGGATCATAGGCATCCCCATGCTCACGCTCTCTAATGTTGAATTCCATCCACAATGTGTAAGGAATGCGCCTACTGATGGGTGCGAGAGCACTTGCATTTGAGGAGCCCATGGGACGATCAGCCCATACTCCTTTGTATCTTCCATGAAACTCTCTGGCAAAATGTCAGCTACATTGTGAAGAGATGATCTAGACCTTATGACCCACAAAAATGGCTGCTTACTCGCTTTAATCCCATAGGCAATGCCTTCTAGATCCTCAGCAGAAGGGTTGAACACGCTCCCAAAAGAGACGTACAATACAGATTGATGCTTTTGGCTATCTAGCCACTGGATGCAGTCATTCTTCTCCTGCAGTAAGCTGGCTCCAATGCTGGTGTCGTTCTTGTCACCCCCTTCCAAAAATGCTGCGGGGATCAATGGGCCTACAAGTGAGACTGGAAAGGGGAGCTCTGCTTGCAATGCCTGGTATGCATCCTTCTCAAGCTCTTCAAAAGAGTTCACAATAACTCCTGCACAGTTTCGGAGGATGCCGAACTGCTCCTTGATAGATGCGACATAGGGATTGGAGATGCTGTCACTATAAAGTAGAGTGGGGAAACTTGAAGGATGAAGAGGGGGCACACCAGGAATACAAGACACTTTGTCATTAGCTTTTTGGGGCTTAACTTCATCTTCATTGCATCCTGTAAGACAGTAACATCATAAAGCTTAAACTCTTGACAACAGTGTGAAAGTTGAGGGACCAGTGCACATGCCCTTGTAAATGCATTAAGGACATTCTCTTGTCAATCATACAAAAGCTTCAGGCAAGTATGCACCTGTATGCTGGAAGAGCTGGGATTGCATTCATTTTCTATAATTATTCGTGAACATACATGCATGTTCAAAACATGTCCCCTATGCATTCTTTGTATCATTGAAAATATGAAAGCATATTTGCACTAGTCTTACGTACGGTTGAGGAATCACATGGCATAGATATATCCATCCACATCTTTGAATAAAAGCATGTCAACACCTAAGGTGGCCTCTTTGAGGTGCTAGTCAAAGGTCCAGGCAATTGGTTCTAGGTAGATTTCGGGGGTGCCTGTGTACGTGGCACCCCGCAGGCCCCAGCATGCCTCAGTACAGACAGTGGTACAGACAGCCGTGCAAAAGAGTTATGAACACACGTCGGTGCGTTTGCTGTGATTCGAACCCAGGTCTCTGCCAAGGGAGGCGAAGCTCCTATCCACTACACCGCGCGCACACTTGTGACATAAACACATGTCCATAACACCTTATGGACATATGTCTACAAATGGGCCCGTCACCAGCCATTGACCGGTTGACCGGGCCCACGGGGTGCCACGTACACAGGCACCCCGAAATATACCTACAGCCCAGGCAATTTGCACCTAGCAAGTTATAATATTAAGGAGGCAATTCATTATGAAAACAATTATTAAGTTTTTTTTTGCATTTTCAGATTCCTGATTCGAAACCAAAATGAGGGTATGCAGGTGTCTCCTGGGGCACTATGGCACATGAGCTCCATTACTATGGAACATTCCAGAAAATGATAGGTCCATACATGATACTTCTCGTGAAGACTCTTTAGTACCAGAACCGCCTTGGTACTGGCCACCCTTCTAATTCTTTTAGCAAGAAGGGAATGGATGTTTATATCTCATTTGGTACCACAGGGGGTCACTTGTAGCTAATTACAATTAAGCATTAGGGTAAAATGATATTTATGCTGTAGTAGGCATTACATGCACATGCCGATTATATGCACATGACTGCTATGACTTCTTGGCATGCACATGACTGCTACGGTGTCCCTTCATCATCCACAATGAAATGAGCTAATTACATTACACCAACGCTTGCTCGTCTTTGCAAAAATGTAAAATGTAAGCCTTAAGGGTCATATTGTACCTGGAGAAGCTTTCTTGTTGCAAGGGAAGAAGCCATTGGCAGCAAGTAGAGGTGCATGGTAGTACATGGAGCCTACAGAAGTAGACTGGGTCCAAAAGAATATACTCGGAATCCCGAGCTCCGCTGCGACAGTGTGCACCCAAGGGCAAAACGACCCGAACACAACACAAGAAACAGGTGGGCTTTTCTGGTTCAAGCTTTGTAAGAGCTGCTTCAAGGGGTCCTTCATGTTGTGAGTTGCGAGGTGGAACTCGTAAATCCTTGGGATGAGGTCAGTGTAGTCGAAATCGGGCGGCAAGCCATTGTCTACCCATAAGAATTGAAGTTTACTGTCTTGATGTGCTTGCATGATGTTTGGGGATGGTGAGCCTGGCGTCGATGATGTCGAACGCGTGTGTTGGATGCGGTCGTGGTTGTGCTTGTTGTTGATGAAGGTGACCCTCACGCCCTGCTTGGCGAGGAGCACCTTGGCGAACTGCATCATGGGGTTGATGTGGCCCTGCAGAGGATATGGCACCATCACTACATGCAGCTCTTGAGCTGCAGCGCTCGTGCTATCTTGAGCTGCAGCGCTCGTGCTATCAATATTGTTGAATCCTTGGAGCGCTCCTCCTGCATGTGCACAAGGAAGGGCGACTTTGTCATGCAGGTTTTTACTCATGGCTTCAATTTGCTGAGAAGAGAGAGAATAAATTCCATCAGCCATCATAGAATCACTGCAGGTCTGCTATTCTGCTTGGCACTGTAGTTTTTCTCCTGAGTGTGTATTGCACCTGTGTGTGTGTGTTTGTGAGAGAGAGAGAGAGAGTGTGTGTGTGTGTGTGTGAGAGAGAGAGAGAGAGAGAGAGAGAGACTCTGAGAGGGGTTAATTATATGCCTGAGAGAGCCGAGCAATCTCATATATAAATGCTCCGCAGCTCCACGATGACTATGCGGCTCAAATTGATTCTCTTTGTGTTGTCACTGTGTGTGTCATGGTGCAGTGTGTCACTGTGTGTGTCATGTGCAGCGTGCACAGAGAGAAAGTGCAGAGGGAACACCCCAGTCGGAGACTCCCGTGTGATGATTGTTCGGTGACTCCGTGTGATGATTGATTTGTTGGCAAACTACCACCACCACATGTTTAGGAAATTGTAATTTTGAATTAGCTTTTTCTTTTTATTGAAATATAAATACAACTAAATATTGAAATTTTTGAGGGGTTGTTTTTCCTTCTTTCCTCAATTTGAGAAAGTGTAGAGAGAGAGAGAGAGAGAGAGAGAGAGAGAGAGAGAGACAGCCCCTGAGTTCGGAGCCTCCGTGTGATGACTGATTTGTTAGTAAACATGTGTTGTCCCTCAGTCGGAGCCTCCGTGTGATGATTGATTTGTTGGCAAACTACCAACACGTGTTGGAAAAGTGTGTCTCGTGAGTCATTAGAGATTATTTTTACTAAGCCTTACATCAATCATCATGAATTTAAAAGGACATTGTAATTTTGAACTGGCTTTTTCTTTCTATTGAAATCTATAACTAAATATTGAAATTTTTGAGGGGGTGTTTTTCCTTCTTTCTTCAATTTGAGAAGGTTTTTTAAGAAATTGAACAAGTTCTAGGTTAAGCCGAACCTATTTTTTTCCCGAACCTGGGTCTCAAGGCACGATCTCTAGTATAGAGGGACCCTCCAGCGTTACGCACGTTCGCCATAATGCACAAGCCGCCAGTGCCCAGGCTGCCATTTAGTTGCAGTAAACGGTGAATGGCGAGCAACAGTCTGGAATTTTGAGCGCCAAAAAGCACGCGTCCCCACACTCAGGGGCCTCTTGATCCCCCTCCTTTCTAAAGTCAAAAATTTTCCCTCCAGAAAATAAAAAATTTCCCTCCTTTTGTGCATTAAAAAGACCCCTTCTTTCAATGTAAACTTGCATGTATCTATTTTTTCCATCATCTTTTGCTCATGTCACTCCCACAACCTCTTTGTGGTGCTATCGCTAATGCATGCATGGCCACTATCCTGGCAGTCCAAGAGTAGCTTCTCACCATGCAAGCCATTGCAAGCCATTGAGGAGGAGTTCAACAATATAATATAAGAAGGGCTCGAAGATGACTCAAAACACATCAACAATGAGGACCATGACTTCATTGATGAATTCCCTACTCTTTCACATTTAATGTTGATGTCGGCAAAGTCCACAAGGGATCACTACCTGAAGGACTCCACACATGGTGTATGGTACATGAAGCCCCGAAGTACAGACTATTGGGACACATTCTTTCGCTACTCACACAAGGTGATGATGTGAGATTTAAGGAACATCTACGTCTTCCATGTACCTACTTCAACTTTGTGTGTGCCTTAGTGCGGGATGATTTGGCACAAAAAGTCATTCCAGTACAGATTGTGACTGCTATTCCAACGAGGGAGTTGTCAGTGGAGAAAAAGGTAGCAATGTCTTTGCATCATTTGGGCATTGGCATCCCTATTCACAACATCACGGCTCTTTATGGTGTGGGGAAGTCTACCGTTGGTAGAGTTTTTCTCCAGTTCATTTGTGCAATTTTAAAGCATCAAAATAGGTTTGTGCATTGGCCACATGACTCTAATAAGATGAAGGATGTCAAAGAAGGATTCGAGAGCACACAAGATTCCCTAATTGTTGCGGTGCCATAGATGTCACACACATTAACATGGATCTCCCATGCGGGGAAGCTCACACTCACTAGTTTGATTACTACCATAACTACTCTATTTGCTTGCAAGGTGTGGTGGACTCTGATATGAAATTTTGAGACATCATGGTGGGCATGCCAAGGAGCTACAATGACATTAGAGTTGAGAGAGAGAGAGAGAGAGAGAGAGAGAGAGAGAGAGATGACATTACATAGCTTGAGAACAAGAGATCATATTACCCTCTTGATAACATTTCCTCAATGACATGACAAGAGAGAGAGATAGAGAGAGAGACAGTGAGAGGGGGGGGAGATAGAAAGACTTATTCAAAGAAGGAAAACGTGCTCTAGTATGAGTGACAATGTTTAAATGCTAGAGAGAGAGAGAGAGAGAGAGAGAGAGAGAGAGAGAGCTTGATAACAAGAGATCGTATTACAATCTTGAAAACATTTCTTCAAAGACATGATATTACATAGCTTGATAAGAAGAGAGAGAGATAGAGGGAGAGAGAGAGAGAGAGTGAGAGAGATAAACCATAGGCAACCCAACTTCATTTCCTCAAAGTCATGGCATTACATAGCTTAAAAACAAGGGCAACAAGTTGTTGTGAGGTAAAATGTGAGAAAGAACACTATCTACCCGCATTGCACCCATGGAGTTAGCAATGTGAGCAAGAGCCCCACATATTGCTCTTTTCACGTTCTAAGCCCTCTAGGCGAGCCGTGCGGTCCACCTCCCTATGCTCCTTGCTTGCCTCCCCAAGTTGAAAACGAGATGCACGGGTGGTCTCACACTCTTAGAAGAGTGACAATATGTTCTTCGATGTCTCCACCAACTCCTTGAGATTCCCTGCAAATCTTCATGCCTTCTTCTTGTGAATGCCTCCCTTTTGAGCTTCTTCTTCTCTCTTTTTATGATATTCCTCTTCTTTCCTCTTTCCTCTTTCCTCTTTCTCTCTTCCTCCTCCTTCCTTCTCTTTTCTTCTTCCTCCTTTTTCCTCTTTCTCTCTTCCTCCTCCTTCCTTCTCTTTTCTTCTTCCTCCTTTTTCCTTTTCTCTTCTTCCAGATTTTTCTTCTTTTTTGCTTCTGCGGTGGCTTCCTGTTTCTGTCTCTCTTCTAGTTGTCTTTTTCTTTCTTCTTCTACTCTTTGCTTCTTTACTTCGTCTGGGTCAGGCATAGCAGCTCTTCATCTACTTTGAGCTTTCTTTTCTTGTTGGCCTTCAGGGCGATTTTCTACCACTCTTCTTCATCATCCATGTCATCTTCAAAAGAGCTAAAGGTCACTCTAGTGGGTTTTGAGGATCCTCCAGCTTCACGGTGTGGTCGCTCTATGTGGGATTCTTCGTACTCGGGATCTACAAACCTAGCGGCTTGTGCGATGGCCCTTAGGTGTGCATGCACCACCATGGGTTGTTTTTCCTCGGCGCATGTGGCCGCTCTTTTTTCCAAGTTCTCCTTGTAGATAGTGGCCCAATTGATCTTTTCTCCTGCTTCTGCTGCCCTGAGAAGTATGTAGTTCTTGTTTGACATGTCTACTGGTTTCCCCACATGAGCATTACATTCTGTAAAAAGAAAATAAATTACTCTCTCCTCGTCTCATCTGCCACATCCTTGACTTGATGCATGTTGCCTGTTTTGGGAATCTCCTCCTCCACTTTGGGCTTCATGTCGTAGGCACCCCTAGTGCATGGTGCACTACGAGCTCTAAGATCTTGATGGGTTCCTTCCCTTCCACATGTACAGTGTTCATTTCAAGAAACTGGTTGATGAGTTTTCCCCCATCCTCGGGGTCCTGAAGATCCTCCTAGTGGCAATTGAGAAGCTTTTCAAAGCCACACTTCCTCGCCCACTCCTGGTGGTCTTTCTTCCTTATGTCGGGAATCATCATTGGCATGCAAAGGCTTTTCTCTGGCCTCTTGTCTGGCCTTAGACTCTTGCTAACATTTTTCATGGCTTTTTCTTCTGAGAGAGAGCGTTGCAAGTTGGTGAGAGAGTTGTGTGCTCAAGAAAGCAGGTTGAGAGTATGCATGTTCTGGTTCCTTGTTCTCTTTTTTGCGATGCTTTTTCCTTTTTCCTTCCTTTCTTGGGGCATTGTCATTTTCGACATCCCACTTCTCGATGTGATTTGACTCATGATTCGTATCATCCCCATCGCCGTCTTGGCGCGTAAAGGCATTAAAGTTTTCTCGCTGCCTCCACGTCTTACCATTGCATGTGGAATTTTAATGTAATTTTGTGACAGTTGTCTTTCATGCGGTTACTTATGCTGACATCGTGGCAATTCACATTGTTGATGTGGATCTGACTAGCGTACATTTGGTCACTTTCTTCTTTGTTGTCTTGGTCTTGATTTGTTGTGGAATTGTGTTCTTCTCTGCGGACTAGCCACCCCTGTGGAATTATTTTGCAGCTCTGTCGCTTTTTGGATTTTTCACGTCATTGTCCACTATTGAGATCATGCCATAGCGGATGCTCCGGACTAGCTCCTTGTCCTCTGGTTTTTCTTCTTCTGGTGTAACTTCCACCAGTTGGGCCATGTATTTCCTCATCCCGAAGAAGCTGTTCACTATTTTGGGAAAAGGCGTACCATTGGGACTCTCTAATTTGAAGGCATTTTGACTGACTGGGTTTTTCACCATGAATGGTCCTATCCACCAAATTTTGAATTTTTCGAGGTGCGATCCCAACTTGGAGTTATGGACCAATACATGTCTCTTTACTTGAAAATTATGTTCTTGAGATGCCTATTAGTCCAAGATTTTCTTCTCCTGCACTATCTCCGCCCCCCTGTAGAGAGCTAAGTTGTCTTTCTTCTTCTAAGGCTGGGAGCTGTTGTATTCTGTGCTCCTAGGATTCTTCCATTGGTAGCTTTTCTTAGATTGCCACTCTCAAACTGGGTACCACAAATTCCATGGGCACTATTGCCTCCAGCCCATAGACTAGTTTGAATGGTGTTTGCCCTGTTGAGACTTTGCAAGGTGTGCAGAATGCCCGTAGGGTTATTGCATCTAGCTTCTGGTCCCAATCATCCTTGTTGGCATTTATAATCTTCTTGAGGATTTTGGTTAGAACCTTGTTGGTAGATTCTTCCTGACCATTGCACTATGGGTAATAGGGGGTTGAGGACTTCTTGTGATTGATTAGGTACTTTTCCATCAACCCTTTCATCACCTTGTTCATGAAATGGGTGCCCTAGTCACTGACTATTTCCACCGGCAATCCGTGCCTAGCAATAATGTCCTTGAAGAGGAACTTCACCACCTCTTTTGCAGAATTGCTCTTCACAGCTTCATCTTCCGGCCATTTGGTGAAATAATCAGTGACACAATGATGTATTACGGCTTGATTACTACCTTTTGTGGGAGGCTTGATTGGTCCAATAAAATCCAATCCCCACTTCATAAATGGAAATAGTAGCAGTATGGGTGAGATGGGCAATCTATTAGAATCACCGGGTTGACCCATCCGCTCATAGACATCATGTTGCTTTTCTTCGCTATTGGCATCCCTCATGACCGTGGCCACCATAGGCCTGCTTGCAAAATTTTTCAAGTGTGATTTCTCCGGCCATGTGTCCTCTAGGAATGCCACAATGTGCTTCTCTTAATACTGCTTGTTGCTCATGGTCTGGGACACACCTGCGTAGGATTTGGTCTATGCCTCTTTTGTAGAGCTACCTTGCAATCATAGTGAAGCTCCTATTCCTTAAGGAAATCCTTTTCTTTCTGTTAGCAATGTAACCTTCCAGGAAAGTTCCATCCTCTAGATACTACATCATATCTCCCACTTTTGCAGCTACTACTGTGAATAGGTTGGTATCTGGGAGTTGGTCATCCACTCCAGCTAGAGCAGGTTCTCCACAATCCAGTCTGGACAGAAAGTCCACCACCCTTTTCTTTGCTAGGCATGGATGGTGAACTCAAACTCTTGCAGTAGAAGCATCCACCTTGCCATCTTCCCCACTAGAAAGGCTTTGTTCACCAGATAAATCAGGGCTTGATGGTCCACGTGGAAAACAAACTTGTTTCCCAAGAGGTAATGTCAGAACTTGTTCACAGCATAAATCATTGAGAGAGCTTCCCACTCTGTTGTGCTGCGATTCCTTTCCACCCGTGTGAGGGCTTTGCTAGCATAATGAATGGGTTGCATATACCCCTCTTGCTTCTCTTGCATTAGTGCACTCCCACTGCTTTATCTGAAGCATCTACATATGCAGTTGACACCATGCTCTTTAGCCATTGGAATGCCTTTTGACACTCTAGACTCCATTCATAGTTTGCATCTTTCTTGGTAAGTTCATACAATGGGTTTGCCACATGTGATAAATATTTTAAAAATCTAGAATGCCACTTAATCTTACCAAGGAACCTCTCTAGTTGCTTAATATTTTGAAGAGCAGACATCCTGGATATGGCTTCCGCTTGAGCAAGATCTATGGTCAATCCTTGGGCTGACACAATGTGTCATAACAGTCTCTTGCACCATTCTTTGAAAAGTAGCAGGTGCATTTTTTAAGCCAAACATCATGACAGTCTCACCATGAAGACAACCCACTCAGTGAATGAAGGTTGTTTTATCCCTGTCTTTTGGCACCATTTTTACCTGGTTGTACCAACTAAATCCATCCAAAAATGAGTACATTTCCTTTCCAGCTACCTCATCCAGTAAAGAGTCCGTAAATGAGAGTGGAAAGGGATTCGAGATAGTTTGTCGCATTTAGCTTGCGGTAGTCCACACAGATTCTGATCTTCGCGTTCTTTTTTGGGAACTACAAAAATTGGAGATATCCAAGCATCTTTTTCTTGGCACAATGAAACCTACTCTTAGTAGTCTATCAATTTCTTCTTTGTCTTGTTTGGCATAGTTGGGGTTCATTCTGTACCTATGTTGTCTGACTGGTATGGCTCCTTCTCTTAAATTGATGTTGTGCTGGAAGAATTTCTTCTTTGTCTTGTTTGGCATAGTTGGGGTTCATTCTGTACCTTTGTTGTCTGACTGGTATGGCTCCTTCTCTTAAATTGATGTTGTGCTGGAAGAATTTAGGGTCAATGCCCTCCATGTCCTCGTACGACCAAGCAAAGACATCTTGGTATTATTTCAGTAAGGACACCAACTCTTGCTTGAATTCTTCTTCCAGTTCCAGACTAATCTTCATAGGTTTTCCTTCTTTTTCATCTCCCAGATTCACCTCTTGTAGTCTGTCCAGGCTTACTTTCGCGGCATTTTTCTTCTGGTTCTCTTTTTTCTTCTGCACCCAATCACCGGATCTCTTGAATATCTTCCTCTTGCTCCAGATTTCGGGCCCATTCAATCTCTTCCGAAGCTTTCTCCTGCATGGTTTTGCTCAGTTTTGTTCTCCTTGAGCCCTTTGGTTTTACGAAATCTGATCCTTTTTTCTTCATTTCTTTGGCTACTTCTTCCGCATTCTCATCTTTTGCTTCCACATAGTGCCCCATCACTTTATCCACATGTAAGATGTACAAGGGCACCAGGTCAGGATGTTTGTGGAGTATTTTGTCTTCTTCATTGCATCGAAGCCTTTTGACATATTGAATGTCTCCGCATGAACTCGCCTTTGAGCAGGTGTTACTGATCCCTTTATGTCGGAAAGATCAACATGAACTTTTCGCTTCCCCTTTCTGATAGAGATTCTGTTTCTGCCCCTAGTCCTCCTTTACTTTGCCATGTCTCAAACCAGGGCCTTTCCAACAACACCCAGTAAGACCTGGTGTGGTTTTCAGTGGTTATTATGACCACCAAGTTGACCTTGAAGTCTACTTGTTTGATTTTCATTTGGACATTCTTGATAATTCCTTCAGGAACCACCATTCTATTATCTGTCATTCTTATGTTGAATGGAATGGGCTCCCATTTGAGACCCAATCCCACTGCAGTTTCCTCAGTAATGACATTTACTTCGGATCCCCCATCTAGTGCTGCATCATTGATGAGCACATTGTTTAGTTGGATTATGACTTTGGCCACTTCATCATCTTTGGATGCTAGGAGTTCCCCAACTTGCACTCTGCTGCATTCTGGGATTTCTTCTTCTTCTGAGTGCTTCAGTTTCTTTCTTGGTCCTTCAGTGCTTGTCGGCATGAAGATTTTAGCCTTGAATCTTGAACATAAGTCCAGCACTTATCTCAACAGAACCTTTCTATCCTGTAGCATTGATACTACATTGAATCTTGGACATAAGTCCAGCTCAGCAAAACCTTTCTATCCTGTAGCATTGATACTACATTGGTTTGCAACAACCAATTAGCATCCTTCTTGCTTTCTTCCAAGCAAATTTCATTTTTGTGATCTGCACGCATCTTGTGCAGATTTTCACCTGCTTCCAGGTGATCTATGATGACTTTACATGAGCCACCCTCCTTCTACTTGTTGTTGCCTTGCCTTCTTTCTATTTCCTTAGTGGTTTGGATCCTCACCTTCTCCTATTGTTCTCAGTCCACAGTTGCCTTCTTGCGGGCTTTGGGTGAGTCCCAAATATCTAGCGGAGTGAGTACTACGAGGAAATGAAGACCTCCCTAGACTCTAGCAGAGACAAGATTCACCACCGAGAGTACTTGACCAAATACCTTCCTCATGCATTGAGGGTGGAGGACCACGAAGGAGATGACTATGCTGCTGGAACTCTAAAAGATGTGCTCCAATCTACGGAGTTGAAAGCGTTGAGGTAGCAGAAATGCTGAGACCACCCTACGGGCCGAGCAACAAAGAGAGGAAGCTGCCCAAAGCCTGCAGAGCGGGAGGGTGGGGATATATTTCATGCGCTCCCCCTTGTCGTGTAGCGGGGGAGTGCATGAAACACTTTCCACCTGGAGCCCTCATGCCAGCTCAGCAGAACCACCTCGGGTACTTCTTTTCTGTTGTATTCAACCTGTTGGAGCGCGGGCTTTGAAGGCCACCACCGCAGAGGAGCACACCGAACAAGAAGAAGTCGCCTATGTATATAAACGTTGTCCACGTCAGCAATAACCTTTGTTGCTTGCTCTCCTTGCCCAGAACCTTATATGCCAAAGCAAGAAGCTAAAAATCCATTTATTATTTTTTTAAGCAACTAAAAAGTTGTTAGTGTTAGTTTAGTGCATAGGCTGGTTGCGCCTTAAGCCCATGGCTCTCATCCCAAACAACAAGATTGTCCTAGTAGTTCACCCTCTAATCTCTTCACAAATAGTATTAACTCTACAATCTCATGTTTTAATCTAGTCTCAAATTCTCTCACCATTAGAAATTTCCCATGTTTTTCTGATCACAAAACTCCTCAACTCATTGTATTCCACCAAATAGTACGTTGTATACAATGTGCTCTAGTGATTACAATTCACAGCTCAATGTATTAAGAAAGTATAGCAGAAAGTGTAACTTCCCATGAGCTCTCAAGACTCAATGATACAAAGATAACAATTATGGTAAAAGGTTACGAACGATAAATGTTACAAATGGCTCTAGAATGATAAATGTTGCAAATGACTCTAGAATAATCTATTTATAGGTCCACCCGATGACATGTGTGCAAAGAAGCAACCCTGCATGCCCAACTCTTTAATCCGATTCCCATCTGCCTCTGCAAAATCATGTATGGACCTAATGTTGAGTTTGGCCTTAGCTTCTGCCAACAATGCTTGGTCGTCTCTATCCACCCTTCTCCTAATCTCCGGCCTTGGCCTACCAATAGTGCTTGGTCATCTCTACTCTAATCTCTGGTTGGGATTTTAATCTTTGCTTCCTTCTAGATAGTATCATTTCCCCAGGTTCTTTTCTCCATCGCCCTTAGTGGTGGCAAAATGATCTCCAACTGTAGCAGCATCATCTGATTTGTTATTGTCGATGAGATTAGTCGTGTGAGATTATACCATGCATCTACATGTTTCTTCATTTCTTTGTGTGTGGCTTCAAAGGACCATCTAGAGAGTTGCTTCTTTACCCTAGATCTTTACTATTTGATAGTGAAGTCTTGCATCCATTGGCTCTTGTTTTGAAGGATAAAGAACCAGGAAGAAATGAAGAAACCCATCCTCCTATAGACCCATGCAATAAAGTTGCTTTATTGGCTGAGGTATGTTCTTAATAACTTGTGTGTAAGCACTTCATTTTCTAGTAAAACAAGTTGCAACATACTTTAAAATTATTCCCCAATCGGGAAGTATAATTCAAAGTTTCTCCTATGGTGTTGCATCCCTCGGTGACATTCACTAAATTAAGCTCTACTCTCTTGCTCTATCTTCTTTCTATCCTTGAGAACCTAGTAGGTTTTAAACATTATGCCCCTAAATGTGTTCATGTGTGGGGTCAGTTATGCACCTTTGAGAGTAATAGTTTGACCGACTAATTCAACGTATCAACTGTGCGCGACCTCCATGAGTCATCTGTTGGCTTATCCAGGACTTATAGACATAAGATGTTTTCCTGCAGCTTCACTATTCAGAGGAATACTCTCTATCCATGAGCTGGCATGAGGGCTCCAGGTGGAAAGTGTTTCATGCACTCCCCCGCTACACAACAAGGGGGAGCGCATGAAATATATCCCCACCCCATTCTTACAAGGGCCTACCAAACTATTAGGCAATTCTGGAATGCAGAAGGCGCAAGATTTGCAATTTACGCACACAAATTGGTTGGCTTCTATTGACAGACTGAGAGGGGATGCAAATGGTTCTCTTCAGCAATATAGTAGCTCTATGATTACTACCAACATGATGAAGTGAATGCAAGCTTTGGAAGATGATTACGTGAACACGAATAAATCATGTGAGAGAGCATGTGATTCTTTGAAAGATTGCATGAACCTTCCACGGTGACTAAAAGTTCGGTAAGACAATCTTGTGCAGCACTAATAATTTTACTTAGAATGAGCATAGGAAGCACAATAATTGAATATAGGCCCATCACTTGCTATTTAGTATTAAGGTTAGATCCTCATAGGGTTGACCAATATAACATGGCTAGATCCTCATAGGGTTGTCCAATATAACATGGGCATCTTCATATATTCTGAAGGTGCTCTCGTGTTAAGCTCTCTTGAGACACTTCCAAATGCCATGTACTTTAGGATTGTATCATAATGAGAGCCTAGCTTATATGGTTGGACACTTGGGGGTAACTTAGTCACTACTTACTCTTGGGGGTAACTTAGTCACTTACTCTTGGGTGTAACTTAGTCACTTACTCTTGGGTGGTCTGGTAATAAATGGCTTATCAAATATAAAAACTAAGCTCTCATCTATGTAATAGAGCTGTGTATTGCTATTTTTTTTTCTCGAAAGTTTCGAGATTAGTAATTACTAAATGTATGTTTGTGGTAGAGATGCTCTTGAGCTATAAGTTGATGCACTCTTGGTCTTTTTGGGTGGAAAAATTCTAATGACTATGCTTTTGACTTTATCCTTTGCTTATCATTGTGTTCTTCTTTAACATAGATAGAATTAGTGTTTTTTAATGATTCACCCAAACTCTACTAGTTTTCTAAGTTGGGGGAGTATGAGGGTAATCTTTTTCTTTTAAAGAGGAGGATTCTTCTAATGGTGAATTTTGGACATAACTTTGCTAGACGGTTGTGCTAATCAATCAAGTTCCAATTGCATTCTCTATAAGAGCAATCATACACACAAGGTTACTGCTAAAAGGTTTTATATGGAGAACAACATTTGGATCTTTTTACCAAGCCATAGTGTGTCATAGCAAGGATAGCTTGATTTCTTGGGCAACTTGTGCGATGGATACTCCAACTCCATTCCTAAAGACTTCTTCATTGTAATCCCAATATTTTCATACTTTTCAATATCATTGATGAGATTTAGCTTTTTGTTTTAACTTTCTACTAGTATGCATCCTAGTTTTTGTTTTTAATCAACCAACTAAAGCTAAATGTTGAGGAAATTCTACATTTGAAGATTCTCATGAAGTTCACATTTGTTGACAACATTCCACCCACTTCATGCTCTCACCAATTTTTTGAGTAGTACAGATTTCTTGTGTCTATCTTGAAGGGTGCTCAACCCTTTTTACTTTTGTTAATCCTTCATAAATTGGACCCTAATTTCATTTGGATAGATAGCATACTGCTTCTTCACACCACATCGTGTGCATGTACCTCTAATGCATTCAATGGAGTGCCACTGAGAGTTTGCAGACTTTGGACAGAGAGTTGGCTCCCACACAGACTTTGGACATAGCGTTGGATACAACTGTGGCATCCGCCTCCCTACCTTCCATATCAGAACAAGCGAGGTGGGATAGTTGGTATGCATATGCATTGGTGGCACTTTTCGTGAAAAGGAACCTTATTCCTCATATTTTCTCAGGTGAAACTACTAAGCTGCACTTTACCTGATGCATAATGAGGCATGATGGCCTACTTGTGCAAGTAGTTAGAGTCTGAGCATATGAATAAGGGAGACTTAATGGATGAGTTTCTCACAAGGATCAAAGATCTAACACTAACAACTAATTAGTTGCTTAAAAAAATAATAAATGGATTTTTAGCTTCTTGCTTTGGCATATAAGGTTCTGGGCAAGGAGAGCAAGCAACAAAGGTTATTGCTGACGTGGACAACGTTTATATACATAGGCGGCTTCTTCTTGTTCGGTGTGCTCCTCTGCGGTGGTGGCCTTCAAAGCCCGCGCTCCAACAGGTTGAATACAACAAAAAAGAAGTACCCGAGGTGGTTCTGCTGAGCTGGCATGAGGGCTCCAGGTGGAAAGTGTTTCATGCACTCCCCCGCTACACGACAAGGTGGAGCACATGAAATATATCCCCACCCGCACAGCGGGAACAAGAAGAGACTGCCTGGGAAACGAAAACGCTTGCCCATGAAGCGGAAGTGGCTAGAATGCCGAGGGAGAGAATCTACAAAAAGATGAAGAATATGCTTTAAGGTTTGCCACATCATGCTTGACGGGAGGAGAAGGACAAGGGCACAGACCCACACCTCAAGACAAGGGAAAAGGTTGACGAGAAGCGGAAGAGAAAGAAGATGACCAAGGTCACGACTTCGGTGGTCATGATGACCTACCGCCTTCTCCCAGCCGCCAGCTAATCCTCCGTCCACAAGGTGAAGTAGGACCGTCAAGACTCCCTCTCTCATAAGAAGCTGATGATTGCCGGCCGTGAATAGATGAAATAGTCCATTGGACTATTTCATAAGAAGCTGATGATTGCCGGCCGTGAATAGATGAAATAGTCCATTGGACTAGTGTGATGGACATGTAGGAGATAATCAAGCAAGACCCATGTCACGACCCTCTGTTTTTCTCTTGAAAGTATGCAAGTGTGCACGAGGACATAGTGGACAGTGTGAATGGCACCAATTTGGGGCGGCCAAATGATTAAAGTCCGTTCTCATAACCCATGGGGACAAAGATTGGAGGGGACAAAGGTTAGTAAAACCATTAAAAATAAAAGAACACTCTTTTTGGTGAATCGTGGCCTTTTTTGGAGGGTTTACGTTATTATTGGGGGTGGTGTGCTTTTTGGCTCCTGAAAAAGGCTGGTCGGACCAGCAAACTTGGGTGCTTTCTCTTTGACGGCTGAACACTAGGGAGCATAGGCGGGCAAACTGCAGGGCATTGCACAGCTCAACAGGCCCACCCACTTTCTCGACACATGGAGGGCTGAACTGCAAAGACACACCTCCCTTTTCTAGTGGAAAAACAACGGGGACTGCGCACATGTTTCAGCTCGGTTAGCTCATGGAGTTGTTATTCAACACGTCTTGTGTTCAAATCTCACTCCTGCCGGATAGATCTTCTTAGGTCTCTTGGGATTGTTCCTACGACATTAAAACAACGTTCTTCAGCTCTCTCTCTCTCTCTCTCTCTCTCTCTCTCTCTCTCTCTCTCTCTCTCTCTCTCTCTCTCGGAGAGGGGCGAGGAGATGGCATGGCAGGCAGCACATAGGACTGAACAGCACGCCTTCTTCTCCCTCTTTGCAAAAACGTTGGCAGGCTGGTCGGGCCAGCAGTCTGGGATGCTTTTGGCTGGTGGGCAGGGTGATACACTGAGACTTGGGTGCTTTCTCTTGACGGCTGGTCAGTAGGGAGCATTGGCAGGCAGAACAGCAACGTACACGCCTTCTTCTTTCTGATGAGGGGGCTGGCAGGTTGGGCTTCAGGAAAAGGAGAGCTGAGTAGGGAGCACAACTCTTTGAGGACTGGTAGGGCTGGACACAACAGGAAGCGTTGGGTTGGATAGCAATCTTCCCCATGCGCTTCTCTCTCTCTCTCTCTCTCTCTCTCTCTCTCTCTCTCTCTCTCTCTCTCTCTCTCTCTCTCTCTCTCAGGAGGAGGGTTTTGGCAGCTTGGAGAGTGGATTCCAAGGACTATTTATGGGCTGTTTTGGTTGGCTGCAAAAGTACAGGTCACTTGGATGTGTTTCGCATGGGTGCATGTTCATAGAGTAGATTGCTTTCTCCTTGCTTGAAAGGAAGAGAGGGACCTACATTTATGGGCATATCTATGTTTCCAGATGTTTCATGAGAAAACAGGTCACTGGATGTATGCAATTGTGGGCACTATCTTTGAATGGTGCTGTGTATGGTTCTGTGTGGAAACAGGACAAATGTTTCAAGGGGAAACATGCCTAAGGGTTTCATGCAGGAAACATGTGTTTTTGGTTTCTCCAGGAGATAGGTCACTTGCAGGCAGTGGGTATAGGAATGACACATGTTTTGGGACAACCTTGCTCTGCTGATTGGACAGGGATTCGAAAATTCATGATTGAGATGGATAGTACCCTTGGAAGGCAGAGAGGGTTGGTACATGTGTGTCGACTGTATGGTTTGCTGTGCTCTGATGTGAGTTCTCTTTTGGGAAACAATTTGGAGTCGTTGTTGTGATGCAGGAGCACTAGATGTGTCAATGTGTGATGTTGTTCATAGGGTGAGAGGCTATGGATGGTTGTGGCAGCCTTGATCATGGGAGAAAGCTTCTATATACAGGACTCAATGTGAAAGAGTCTTTTGATGTGAATAATAGCTAGAATTGTTTGTAGATGCCGAGTTTACATGAAGCCATGATGCAGGGTCTTTGCAGGCTTCAGGAGTTCTACTGTGATAGCTGATTTTCCAGCTTTATTGTAATCAAAGGTCTTATAATCAATTAAAGAAATAGCCACTGCGTTTTGAGGTCAATCGGTGTCCGTGTATTGTTTGTAGGAGCACTCTAGCTCCCTCTATTTGTTTTCCTTTTCTACCCCTATCAATTTTTGTGGATGCAGAATACTCTCATGGTAATGCTTGATGCTATTGCAACTGCTGCTTCTAATGTGCTACAAGAAGGAATTGATGCCAAGAAGGCGGAGGATGACACAGCGCAAGAAGGAATTGATGCCAAGAAGGCGGTGGATGACAGAATTCAAGGCTCTGAAAACCCAAGTTGAGGCTGCTACTACAAAGCAATTGCAAAATCAAAGAGAAGTGGAAAGCTTAAGGACTGCCAAGTAGACGACAAGAAGAGAAAAGTAGGTTGCTGAGGAAGCTCACCAAGGGTTGGTTGTTGAGCTCGAAATTGCGGTAAGACAAAGGAATGAACATAAGGAGGCGGCTGAGAGGAGCAGGCTGAGCTCATAGAAGCCAAAAAGGAAGTGGCCGGCCTCAAAGTGCAACTACAAGGCAAGAAGCCAATTCGTGGCCATACAAGGAGCTAAAAAGAAAATACATTGAAGCCCAACAAATCAATGAGCAGAAAGACAAGCTCTTGAAGGAAGAGCAAGCGATGAAGAGGCCTTAGCTGGAGGAGACCACGAAGCTAAAGTCGGAAATTGCAGGTTTGCAAGAGAATCTAAGGACACAAGCTCAGAATAGAGCTTCAACATCCGCTGCACCATCAGTCCCAGCTTCCATGGTGCCGGAGCAAGATCTATAGAAGATCATCCAAACCTTGCAAATGGCTCAGGCGGAGATGCAGAAGCTCGAGGTTAGGACCTAGAAAATGATGCCCATTAGGTGAAGCAGTAGCTAGTGTTCCTCGGGTAAGACATCTTCGACCAGTTCAAAGCCTCTCGCACCCCAAGCCAACAGGTAGCCTTCCAATTGAATATCTTGCGGATTGGGGTTGCCCATAACGAGCTTGATCTAAATATGCCCATAATTGAAGATATGATGAAGAAATTGGTTAGAGGCTTCACATGAAGCAACATGTGCTTATGGGCTACTTTGCAGGGCACTTTGATATTGTGGACCCGAAGTCCTTAATTAATTTGCCAACGTGTGCAATGGTTGCTATTTTTAAAGCATGGCTAGACCTATAGAAGAGAGAAGCACTACTTTTGAAGAGGAAATGATGGAGCCATTGGTGCTTGAGGTGCCCGACCTTATCTTCTTTCCAATCACTCTTGAGGAGGTACAAGTGGCCTATGACGAGATGATGTCCCTTAAGAAAGAAGTGAAGAAACTGGTCGACATTTTGAGTGATCAACCTATCACTTCCTACTCCCCTGAAGGGATAAACACTTTATTTGTCTTGGTGGTGCATCAATTGAGGCTAATGAAAGATATCAAGAAAGAGGAATAATCTAAATTCCATCTAGCCTACGCCTCAACCCTGAATCAGACTTACACAATGCTAAACTGTAACTTGGTTGAACACAATGCTAATCAATACACTTAAATACACTAAGATTTGATGGACACATGCTCAATACAAGAAGTAATTTGCTGAATTGACAAGAGACACACAATGAGCCGGAACAGCCGGCCCCTCCCTCAAATATATATTGATCTTGGGAGAATCAAGTACATAGTGTCATGGGCATTTCTGACCAAATTTCCATACCAATGTATATGAATACAGTATTGCAAACAAGTGGTTGTCGGTGTAGACTTGCAACTCACACTACCCTCTCAAGTGGTTGTTAGTGCAGCCTTGCAACTCACACTACCCTCTCAAGTTGTTGTCGGTGTAGACTTGCAACTCACACTACCCTCTCAAGTGCCCATGTTCCCTACCATTTGCTCTCTATTGTTCCACCAACACATGGTAGCAACAATCTGCAAGAGAGCACGTAGGACAAGAGAACACTACACAGGGTATGTGATCTTGTAATCCGGTTCCTCCCTCTTGCTACTTGCTTTCATATTTAAGCATAAAAGCTTACCAATTGCAAGTAGAGTCGATGACAATGGAAGTCTTTGCGATGGAAGTGCTTTGAGTGTCGAAATCTTCGATTTGTCGCAATTCTTTGCGAAGACAAAAGTCTTTAAGAGGATGAAGGGAACCCTAGGAAAGCTTCCCCTATGGTTTAACTTGAGAAAGGAGGGTTGAAATTAGGGTTTTCAGCAACAAGTCCAGAAATTATAGCAAGAAATAGAGCTGCTTTGTTGAATTTTAGTCATTGGGAGTATGTAAGAGAGTGATTAACACTCAGAAACTCTCTTGGAAGCTTGGGAAACACCTTAGCAAGCTTGGATATGGAGTTGGAAAGGAGAAAGTGTAGAAAATACAGTCCAAAAGCCCTCATGAAGGAGGCGCCCTCTTCTAGAGAGAGAAGGAAGAGTGAGGTGGTGAGTTGTCCACTCTAGATGGTAGGTTGGTGCTTTGTGGAGCAAGCTAGAAAGGACACATGGCTGGTTACTCCCTTTGTACAAAGGGGATAAGGTCTGGTGTGGATATTAGGCTTTGTCCACCTCAGGACATCAGTGTGTGTGAACACCGAGTTGGTCATAATTTATAAGTGAGTTTTGGTCGCCCAAAACTTATTGAAGTGTGTATACACTCACTTATAAATTAGTGTTAACTCCTAAGGCTAGGTTTATGACCCAATACTTACCACCTGTCACATGCAGCATAACCATGTCAAGCATATGCACGGTTCGCAGGTGGGCGTCCCCTTACCCGGAACTACACATTGGTCAAGCAAGCATGAAAACAGCATGGAATTTCAATTGCAAGCAAGCACATAAGATGCTATTCAATGCAACATTGGTATGGACAATCCCCATTCATAAGAGTACCAAAATAGACATGCTCAAGGCAAGTACACGAGGTACCAGACCCAATCGGACACCAATCCACCAGACATTTCCGGGCATGTACACAGAGGCACAAGTCCCAATGGATAGCCAAGTCCACAATATCACATGAGTGGCATCAATCCTCGGCATATTTAACTACCACCATGAATACCAGTCCAATGTACATACATGATGAGAAATCACAGGTGGACCAATTGGGCTAGTGGGCCTAGAGTTCATGACTCTCCCCTTCCCTTGCCTTCCCAACAACGAGTGGTGTGGAGTGTGAGAATCTCCATGGTTGTAGATAGATGAAGGGAGTGGTGGAGTGTGAGAGCCTCCATGGTTGTAGATAGAGGTCAAGACTTTTCCCTTCCTGAGTGGTGGAGTGTGAGAATCTCCATGGTTGTAGATAAAAGGAGGGAGCATGAATGTCATGAGTATCTCCTATTTGTTTGGGTGATCATGCATGTAGCTTAAGGGAGGGAGCATGAGTGTCTCTTATTTATTTGAGTGTTGATCAAGCACAAGCTACATCTTAGATGCTTCGATCAAGGGAGGGTGCTAAAATAGTGATCTTGAATTTGTGTGAGTAAGTATTAAAATATTGATCTTGCATTTGTGTAAGTAGAGTTAATGAAATTGTGTGGAAACCTTAGGTCATGGTTCAAAGGTAGAAAGGGTGTGTAAAACCTTATAGTTGAAAGTAATTAGAATTATTAGGAGTCATGTGAGAGTGGCTTAGTGTGAGTAGGAGAAGCTAATGGAATCAAAGAGATTTTAGGACTTTATTGTAGTAGGTAGAAATTTGAGAAAAAAAATGGATCTAGGTGCCTTCTCTAAGGCTATAAATATGGAACCCCCTTTTGATGAAGAAATGAGACAAGCAAGTAATTTTAAGTGTTCACGTAGTATCTTATTTCACTCTTTTGTTTTAAGTGTTCTCATCAGTATTCAAGAGCTCTCACACCTCCATCCACTGTGAAATTTAACATATGTATCCAGGGACTATCCAAAACTAATACTATCTTGGTCGGCTTCCTATTGGATGGCATCACCATTATCCACAGGGACTACACCCCTCAATCTACCTTCACTCTCTTCTTTTTGAAAGCCCTCTCTAAGGTGCTCTGTGTGTAGCCTCTATGGCACAAAGCACCAAATGTATAGTTCTGATTAAAAAATCCCTTGCCTTTGATGTTTTTGGTTCTGGATTTAGGGGTAAGCTTCTTGCTTGTATAGGTATAGCCAAAAGCATAGGCATAGAGGATCCTCAAGAAATAGCCCAATCACTCCTTGAGCACACTACTCTGCCCAATAACAAGAGAAGGAAGCTCAATATTGTAAGAAAGCTTTTGTAAAGATGATGTATCACTTCTTATTATGAATACAATACAGTTTTTGCAAACTTATTTTCATCAAGTATATCATTGTTTTTTCTAGTTTGTACCATCAATGTTTTTGTAAATGCATCAGAAATGACCCTGGGAGCCTGGGGGGAGCACTGTCAGAAAAGTGCGAATTTTGAGCCTGCACCACTGCTGTAGAGCCCAAATTCGCACTGTTTTGGCACAGCTTCCCCAGCCCTTCAGGAGCAATTTTGATGCATTGGATGACAAATAATGTATTTTTACACATGATTAGAGGTATTTCTATCTTGTAAATTACTGTTGTTCATAATCAATGTACTCAACTTCATTATAAATGCATCAAAAATGATTCTGAGTGGCTGCTGGGGGAGCAGTGCCAAAACAGTGCGAATTTTGAGCTTGCACCGTTGCTGTAGAGCCCAAATTCGCATTATTTTGGCATAGTTTCCCCAGCCCTCCATGAGCAATTATAATGCATTGGATGACAAATAATGTATTTTTACACATGAGTAAAGGTATTTTTATCTTGTAAATTACTGTTTTTTATAATCAATGTACTCAACTTCATCATAAATGCATCAGAAATGATCCTGAGTGGCTGGAGGAGCAGTGCAAGAACAGTGCAAATTTTGAGCCTGCACCGTCGCTCAGAGCCTAAATTCACACTGTTCTGGCATAGCTTCCCCAGTCCTCCATGAGCAATTCTGATGCATTGGATGACAAACAATGTAATTTTATACATGATTAAAGCTGTTTTTATCTTATCAACTATTGTTTCTCACAATTAGTGTACTCAATTTTATTTTATAAATGCATCAGAAATGATCCTGAGTGGATTGCCAGAACAGTGTGAATTTTGAGCCTGCATCGTCGCTGCAGAGCCTAAATTCGCACTGTTCTGGCATAGCTTCTCCAGTCCTCTAGGAGCAATTATGATGCATTGGATGATAAACACTGTATATACACATGATTAAAGGTGTTTTTATCTTGTAAACTACTGTTTCTCACAATTAGTGTGCTCAACTTCATTATAAATGCATCAGAAATGATCCTGAGTGGCTAGGGGAGAAGTGCCAGAACAGCGCGAATTTTGAGCCTACATCGCCGTTGATTAACCATATCTGCAAGACCCTGGTATACTTCTGCACGCAATGCTTTCTGGTTATTGCGTATCCATACTAATCTAGATTCTTCCATGCTACTAAATGCATCAACAATGTACTACTGCAAAAGACGACCACCGCGTAGAAGGCATGCATTTGTATCTTCCCTAATCTGTAGTCTATAAGCATAATATTGTCATTGAGTTACGGTCTTAGTATCCTCATTTGAGCCTTCTCTATTGAGTGGAATTCCAACATGCCAACCATCCTCTCCTTGAGGAAATAGAAGAACATATAATAGAGGCATATATGAGCGATGCAAGTTAGATATTTTTTTTATAGCACCTGTGCGTGACATTATTTGAATATCTCTATGCTCCACATGAAAATCATCTCCTTGACCCAGCATGATAGTTGCAACCTCACTTCCTGTAGGAACCAAGTATTGCCGTGAGGTTGATCGACAAGCTTCAATGATGACCATTCTCAAATCTGCATGTGGACTTGACAACAACATTTCTCGTGCATTGAACGAAGTGCAATGCACGAGCGTATGGATTATGTACATATATCATTGTTTGCAACCTTTCAACAATGTTGTGATTTAAAGAGGGCATCCCATGAAGTCTATTCTCTAATTCATGCTCTGTATCATACACATAAGCTGAGCAAATCAAGGAGTCGTATCTCGGGCTCCATCAGGTATGACAGAACTAACACGATGATAGGTGGTACCATGGATTCGAAAATTGAATACTCCTCCTCTCCTTATGAAAACTGACTATCCAAGTGAGCACCCAGTGAAACAAATGCCAAGGCATTATTATTTATAAGAGCGTATATTCTTTCTGTATTCCTTACTTGCATTATCATTACCAAGCAACAACTCGACCAATGGAGGAGGTGGATTTTTCAATGGCAATAAAGAGACCTTCCCACTTCCACAACAGTGTTTGCCTACATATTCTCCAAGCTTTCTTGTCACCTCACACTTCCAAATCATTGCACTACAAAAATGACACTTGCAAGAAAGGGCTCCTAATAATGAGTGAAGAGTACAATCTCCAGAATATACCACCATAGTTGCTGGTGGGTGCTTGACATTCCAAGGCAAAGAAAGCACCCGCCTTATAGAGTGACATTCAGATTTAATATCTTTCACATCACCAACATCAAATGTTATAAAATGTAAATTATCATCCATAGGTATAGCTCATTTAAATCAAATGAGAAAGGGCCCCGCGCCAAATCTCTATGTGTCTGAGCATTGTGAGGTTCATTGATAGGTTCCTGAAGAACCGTAGCATTGAGAATAGTTCTGTTTCTTGAATCCAAGTGGATTCCGCCATGGGGTTCCGCCCTGGGGTTCACTATGCTCCTCATTTTCAACCCTTCCAAATGTTTCAATTCCAGCTATGGCAAAGTAATCCGTAAAATTAGCACCATTTTGTTTTCGAATGCAAGTCCTTGTCTGTGACCATTTATGGCGAGTCATGCATGTTGCATCTAAAATTCGAAGCCGACGTACTTGGTTCGCGCTCAAGAATGTACAGCTCCTAGCCATCTTTAATCTCCTTCGAAACACAAAATTACGAATACTATTTTTCTTAACTTCAAACAACATAATACTTGAGATAGACAAAGAGAGAGACAATGACATAGATATACATACATACATACATACATACATACATACATATATATATATATATATATATATATATATATATATATATAGAGAGAGAGAGAGAGAGAGAGAAAGGAAGGCAGAGCTGAAACATGTTGAAAGATAGAGGATATATGATATATGGGGTATATACAAGATGTAATTAATATATATAAGCTAATATGAATAAGCCTAATATATAGTGGATTAATATATATAATATGGGATAGATATACTAGGCCATAAATATAGGTTTTTTTTTGTTTTTTTATATTGTTTGGCCATGTAGCTTTTATATATATATATATATATATATATATATATATATATTATGTATACTATGTACATGGAAAAGACTATGTATGAGTATATATATATAATAAATATAAAATACTAAGTATATAAGTGTAGTATAAAATAAAAATAAGTAGATATATACATAATGTAGTGAATATATATATATATAATCAAATAGTAGGTATATAATGTGGTAAATATTACGTGGAAAATAATAGTAAGTACCAATATGTATAATAATATATAGAAGATATAAAAGGAGGAAATAAATAGATAAAATGAATAATAAAAATAAGTATATACATAATATAGTAAATATATATCAAATAAGATAATAGCCATATAATAGTATGGTAACTAATAATAAATAGAAAACTAGTAAATAAAATAGAATAAATACTAATAAATATATACAAGGTATAATAGAAAAAGAGTATATTAAATAATTTAGAAAATAAGAAATAAAAAATAAAAAATAAGGAATAAATAGTAAAAAAATAGATAAAAATCAGAAAGAATAAATAGAAAATAGTACATAATACAAAATAAAATAAAAATAGTAAAAATGAAAATGAATGGCTTTGTACACATATGGGGCATCTGTAGATGTGGTGTGTCTGAAGTGTGTACACGAGTGGTTTAGGTGTGCCTTAGGCCTAGATGAGCAACCGTGCTCCTGGGGTGATGTATATACATATGGGTGTGCTCCTGGGGTGATGTGCTTGCTAGATGAGTTAGCAATGGTGTTAGTGTGCTTCTAATGAGGAAAATGGAGTGCGACGGAGGCCTGCTGATGGTGTTGAAATCCATGGTGCTGTATTCTTGATGAAAAACACGCCCCCGGGGGTTAGAATGGAGGTATATGACTTTGTGAACGTGAATCTATGCAGCTGTAGTGTCTTGTGAAGTGAATGGACCTAGTGTGAGTCCGTGCTTGATCAAAAGTGCGGTGTCTAGGTGCTAGTGCAGTGCCTTATGCAAATCAATTGTGCAAAGGACAAGAAAAGTTTGTGCTGGGGAGGCATTTCAAAATTTCCTCACTCATACTACTTAGCCCTCCCCCCTTGCTTTAAAGGTATTCATACCTCTAAGGCGGTACCTCCTTCAGATGCTGGAGGTGAAGTTGTCTCTTGAAATTCTGGGTCTCCTTCTCATCTGCAGGTGGTGGCCTAGTCTCTGTCAAGCTCTAGTTGTTGTAGATCCAAAAGTCTTTGTTGGAGCATCTCTGGCGCCGGTACTTGGGTTCTCCTTAGCAGCCGCAGACTTGGAATTTGTACTTCTATTGGAAGTAGGGCCTCCTGCCCGTAGACCAAATGGAAAGGTGTAAATTGCGTGGAGGCCTTGAAAGATGTCCGGTAAGCCCATAGAGCCGAGGACAAGTACTTGTAGTCTTTCAGTCGGTCCTGTACCTGCTTTGTGATGATCTTTGCAAAGCATGCCATTAACTTTCTCTACCAAACCATTACAGTGTGGATAATAGGGACTAGAATGCCTCTGATTAACCTTTAATTTGTGCAACAATCTTTCACAAGCTCCCCTCTAAACCCTGGGCCTCAATCTGGTATGATTACAAGGGGGTGTTCCAAACCTACTAGAGATGTTGTCAAAGATAAATTTTCCTACATCCTTTGGAGTGATTCTTTTCATGCTAACTACTTCTGCCCACCTGGTCATGTAGTCTACCCCAACAATGATGTATTCTTTCCCCGATTGTGTCCTAGGGCGTGGTCCAATGGCATCTATTCCCCACTTTTCAAAAGGCCCAAAAGAGAGAATAGGGGTTTTTGGTTTACAAGAAAGCCTTCTAACTCCCGCCAATTGACAGGCCTCACAAGCTTTACACCAATGTTGTACATCTCTATGCAAACTAGGCCAAACAAACCCCACTTGAAGAATCTTTCTACTCGTGATTTCCTGTGCAAAGTGACCTCCACATACATCATCATGGCATGCTTTTAAAATATCAAAAAATTCCCTGGCTGATGGAACCCTTCTTAAATGGTCCCCAATCCGCTGGTATGCGGCTATTTTCTTAACCAATCTATGCTTTTCTACACTCGTCAAATGTTTTGGACACTCACCAGTTAGCAGAAAGTGGGAAATATCTTGAAGCTGCTCCTTGTTAGACATCATCCCCTTCTTGTTGGCTTCCTGTTTGGTGTCCTATTTTAGCCTCTAGCGCTGACCATGTTAGCTAGAGGGGCATGTCACCCCTCACATATGTTTTCCCATATTATTCCCCATTTTATGGTGCCTTGGATATTTATCCTAGTCGTGGACATTTACCCAGTCGTGTGGATGCTAGTCGGTTGCCTTCATATGGGCATATATATAGCTGGCTTGCCTCCCTCATTCTTCATTGCTTGCTTAGCATTGTTTGTTGCAGTCCCTCACATACGAGGTCTTCTCCCCTCTTGCTCGGGACATGTATTCTTGGATGATGATATTGAGACAGGTTCTCACTTGTGTTTCCTCTCCATCTCTCTCTCTCTCACTCTCTCTCATGTGTTTCCACTTTCCCTTCTTCCGCTGCACATTCTATCATGGTATCAGAGCGCCGGTGATCTACAGTGTTGGATGCTCCCTCCTCTCCCTCCTGCGTTTTTGCGTTTTCAGCAAGGTGGATAGATCTGGCGTTTTTTTTCTCAGCATTGCTGTTGGTCGCCTGCCTCTTCCAGGCATTTCTTCTCAGCACCCTGTGGTCTTTCTTCATCAGTTTGACCTCTGAGAACCCCTTTCACACCTATTTTTTGCACTGTTTTTAGGGCAATAGCACCTAGTGTGCTACGTTTTTCTACAGGTGGTTTCTACAAGCAGTTTTCAGCATATTCAGCAGCATCAACCCCCTTGTAGTGCTAGCCGCCTATTCCGTGCAGGACAACAGTAGCCTACATGCTGCGTTTTTTCTCCTACAGGTTTTTTTATGCCGATTTGCTGATCTAAGGCTTGGGTGTACCTATTTCTTCTGCGTCTGCAGAATTTTCCCTTTCTACTACCCTGAATACCTCTACGTTTTCAGATTTGCAGCCATGGTTGCTGCGTTGTTCTGAACTAATCTTGCTAGTAGCTCTACCTTCACTATGGGCTTCATCTGTTGGATCCGAAGGTCTTCATCGTTTTTCCTCATAGGAGGTGTGGACATTGGTTGGCCTGAATTTTTAGGTTTGTAGCCCTTGTTTAGCTGTGTTTTCTTCTCCAGTGGACACAAATCACTTGCAGAGGGGGTTTCTTGTTTGGATTGTGACTTTGGAGGCAGTTTGGTACTTGAGGAGGATACTTAATTTCTGATTTCAGTCAGCGTTTTGCTGATTTTGGAGCATCTATACCTGTGTTTTGTTCCTAGCCTACACGTTTTCCCGGTTTATTCATGATCCTTGCCTTCTGTTGGCTGTGGAGTGCTATTTTTTGCTGGACAGCAGTGTTTTGGCTGCGTTTTGCTTTCCACAGGAGTTTTCTACACACTCTGAGGGGACCTATCTCCAGCTACTTCACTTGAGGATCAGTTTCAGGAGCTGTTTTGTATCTGTGGAGACTTTCTTCAGTGACAGGAGTTTACAGATTTTGGGAGGAGAGCAGTGATCTTTTCAGAGATCCTGAGCAGAGTTTATTTTGTCCAAGCCTGTGTTCTTTGCAGTGTTTGCAGAACAAGGAGGGTGTTTGTCCTTGAGGTGTGATCCTCTCACATGGATCATTTATTTGTTGTTGATTCTTGGGATCTGATTCTACTTATGGAACAATCTTCTACTCTCAGTGATGCTTTTGAGGACTTTGTTACCATTGCAGTTTATATTCCCGCTTCCCTTCCTCATTGTGAGGAGTCTACCTCTACATCTCTTTGTGATGCTTCTGAGGATGCCCCTCCCCCTGCTAGTTCAGCATTTGGTTTGCTTCTGCAGTGTGCAGGTTTGTTGTTTTAGAGGATGGTTTTTTGGACCCATTGGGATGTTTTGGATTTGTGGTTGCTAACCGTGCCTGGGGCACAGTGGTACTTCCAAAGTTTTTTGGATTTGGATCAGAATCAAGTTGGGCTTATACCAGTCCAACGACATCTTTTTTGGATTTGGATCAGAATCAAGTTGGGCTTATACCAATCCAACGACATCTTTTATCAAAGGGGGATGTGGAATCCTTTCATCTGGCGATGCCCACTTCAATGGAGTGTGCTTATGTACAGCTTTGGGTAGCTCATGGTACGGAGTTTGAGCAAATGGATCTCATCTTTTCGACAAGGTCTTTACATCTTGCGATGTCGACCTTTTCAGAGGATGATTTTGTATAGCATTTAGCTACTCTTGGTACAGAGTTGGAGCAGATTGACTCTATTTCTTTTTAGGGTTCCAGTGAGGAGCAACGGATTGATTATCTACAGGATCTGATCTTGGTTGGTTATGAGGTTTTTCATACCTTCTTCAGGTTGGATACACGACATTCGACTTTGGGGAGTGTTCTTACACTTGGGTTTGGAACCATTATTTGGAGCAGCACGTCATAGCCTACATGGTTGTTTTCTTCCAGAGGAGCGGTGTGCTTGGCAACTTGTTCTGTTGCTTTTGTAGCTAAGTTGCTGAGGAGATTGCTTGTGGAGCTTTCTTGGTACTTGTTTCTACAGTCTTGGGGAGTGTTCTTACACTTGGGTTTGGAACCATTATTTGGAGCAGCACGTCATAGCCTACATGGTTGTTTTCTTCCAGAGGAGCGGTGTGCTTGGCAGCTTGTTCTGTTGCTTTTGTAGCTAAGTTGCTGAGGAGATTGCTTGTGGAGCTTTCTTGGTACTTGTTTCTACAGTCTTGGGGAGTGTTCTTACACTTGGGTTTGGAACCATTATTTGGAGCAGCACGTCATAGCCTACATGGTTGTTTTCTTCCAGAGGAGCGGTGTGCTTGGCAACTTGTTCTGTTGCTTTTGTAGCTAAGTTGCTGAGGAGATTGCTTGTGGAGCTTTCTTGGTACTTGTTTCTACAGTCTTTCATCTTTGATCGAGGACAGCGTCTCTGGCTTCTTGGAGTTCACTCAGCATCCGGTGCTAAGAGGGGGTGTTAGACATCATCCCCTTCTTGCTGGCTTCCTGTTTGGTGTCCTATTTTAGCCTCTAGGGCTGACCATGTTAGCTAGAGGGGCTAGTCACCCCTCACATACGTTTTCCCATATTATTCCCCATTTTATGGTGCCTTAGATATTTATCCTAGTCGTGGACATTCACCCAATCGTGTGGATGCTAGTCAGCTGCCTTCATATGGACATATATATAGCTGGCTTGCCTCCCTCATTCTTCACTGCTTGCTTAGCATTGTTTGCTACAGTCCCTCACATACGAGGTCTTCTCCCCTCTTGCTCGGGACATGTATTCTTGGATGATGATATTGAGAGCAGGTTCTCACCTATGTTTCCTCTCCATCTCTCCCTCTCTCACTCTCTCTCATGTGTTTCCACATTCCCTTCTTCCGCTGCACATTCTATCACTCTTGCCCTTGAAATTTTGGCTCCTGAAACCTAATGGTGGCTATTGTGACTTCGAATTGGTCATTTGCGAGGGCGTTTGCTTCTTTGTTGTTTACCCTAGCAACATGCTGCAACTGAAATGCTTCAAATTTGTTCATTAGATTCTTCACCTTTCTTACCCAGGCCAATAGCTTTGAATTCTAACAGGCCCATGTCCCTGCTTTACAATCAATAGTGCATCCCCCTTAACCATAACCCTCTTGATACCATGCTCTAAACAAAGTTCTAAACCAATTTGCAGTGTAGCATACTCTGCCTCGTTGTTGGAATGAACATCTAGCAAAATTGTACCCACACGGCAAACCAGCTCCTGGCTTGTGTCAAAAGATGATCCCTCCTGTTGCAAGATCAAGTCGTCACTCACCGGTATGCACCATCAAAATTCAGAGTGAAGGTGTTTGTTAGCTCCGTGTGAGGTGGTATAGGGTCGATCTTCTTGTCCATAGCCTTATTGGTGATCTTCTTCTTGTCCATAGCCTTATTGGTGATCTTCTTCTTGTGATATGTTAGTACGTTTGCCAAACATGCTCTTGTGCTATCCTCAACAATAAAGCTAAGTACATCTACTAGACATGCTCTTGTGCTATCCTCAACAATAAAGCTATAATCATACTGCTGCAACTCCAATACCCACTTAGAAATTTTTGAAGATGTGGTCATGTGCTGAATCACAAATGGAAACGTGTTATCCACTGTCAAAACCACAAACTGCCTTGGCAACAAATAGGAACAAAACTTTCTTACTGCAAACATCAAAGCTGAAACCATTTGTTCCGCAGCCATATACCCTCTCTCCGCTTGTGTTATTACCTTGCTAGAAAAATAGATGGGACGCATGTATGAGGTCTCCGGATCCTTTTGCAAAAGAACCACCCCCATAGCTTTGGTACCCACACTTCGAAAAACATAAAACGGTTGATCCCATTGAGGTGGCATGATAGCGGTTAATGTGCTAAGGATGCTCTTTACCTCTTGAATACAATTCTCGGGCTCTTCTCCCCATGTGAAGACCAATTCTTGAGTCAGCTCTTGCAAAGGTGAAATGAGTTGTGAAAGAAGAAAAATAAAACATGCCATGTATCTAACCTTTCGGATAAAGGTGACGAACTCCTTGGTGATAGTTGGTGATGGTAACTCTACCGAGGCCTGGATCTTTGAAGGATCGGCCTCAAAACCTTTCTCTGATATGCGATGTCCAAGGAGTATTGCTTCTGGTTGAGCAATGTGGCACTTCTTTAGTTGACACAAGCTGCAAGCAAAAGATTCTTGGCATACAGTGTCCCAACAAGCACAATGCCTTTTAGTTCAGCCTACAGAATTGGGCAGATATACCCACAAAATTCATCATTCTTAACCTACGTGTGCTAGGAGGAAACTCCTTAGCAAATTGCTTACTAATCATCGAGAAACTTGAAGAGACGCAATAACATGCCACTCACGAATTGTTTGTAGAAAAACAACAAAGGAAAGTTTAGAATGACTCCAACTTAAAAAACGAGAATGTTGCACAAGGCAATAACATCCTATCGTATTTCGCTCGGAAGTACAATATAAAGCTTCAATACAGAGGACTTGGACCCTAAAACATTGTGAAACTCACATCAGAAGATGCAAAAAATACTAGGGGGGGGTAGCAGTCATCTCCTCTGTTGTGGGTGTGCCCGCCCAGTTTTGGTGTTCCCCCATTTTTCCTCACTCTCCATATATTTTATCCCATTTTTTATGGGTGTGGGAGGGTTGTCGGTTGTTTCAGATGCTGGCCGACTGATCCCTTGCTACCCGACCTGCTATGCAGCTGTGGCCAACTGCTGGAGTACCTGGCCGACTGGCATATTGCAGGTTGTGAGCACTTTTGTGCTGGTCGTGAGCATCTGGCTGCTGTTGGCCTGTTTTGGGCTGGCCGACCAGCAGCCTGGGGCCATATAAAATGGCCCCTTGCCCCCCACACTTGCCATTGTATGATTCGGGATTTTATTGTGTATATAAAGCAGAGTTACACAGCTTCTCTCTCCCTCTCTCATCTGCGTTTTGCTCTCTACAGCAGTTGTCTTTCTTCATTTCTGCTGTGCATTCTGACAGGAGGGACATTGTAAGCTTCATAAAGTTCATGAAACAACCACTCAACCTAGAACCGCTGCAAGCAAAGAAAAGGAACGAAAAAAGGCAACTAATCATTGAAGCTCAACAAAAGCAAGAACACCCAAAGAATGCAAAATCATTCCTTGTCAAACAATCTTTGCAAGCCGAGTACACCCGCCAAACCAACCCCAACAACTACCACCCCTGCTGAAAAAAAAACATAAGAATCAAAGAAATCTAAGGGTGTACACTTATAACAGGTAGCTACTTGAGGCACAAGGGTACTATAAAGGTAATTCACTTATATGGGTGCCAAGGCAGTAACAACATTCCTCAGACCAAGTACAGAAAATTGACTCAACAAAAGAAGAAGGCGGCTCCTTGCCATCAAAGCTAATTGAGTTATGCCAAGCTGGGTTCGTAAGTCCCTACTTTCTCCATGTCTGGCCTCAGGTCTTCCAACTCAGACCCATGGAAGCCCTATACCAAGTCATTAAAACAGAATCGTCCGGTCCAGCCCTTCAGCCTCAAAACATGCTCCTCACGTGCTCCTGTGCATTTCAAAGTGCGCACTATTGCAACTTGGTGGGCTTGATCAAACCTTACTGCCCAAAAGAAAACGTTCTCATTTTCTGGCTGAATTCCTTCAGGGTCTTTATCCATTGCAAAATGCACAAGGTATACCTGTGCTGAGTGTTGCCGCGCATACACAACAGCCCTCTCATAATGGTGTAACACATCATCATGTTTTCCCTCTACAAGAAACTCAAAACCAAATTTTGGGAAGTGAACTCTATCCCGCACCAAAGTATCAAGGCGCATTCTGCTACGTCGAGAACCTTCCGCCACCACTTCCTTCACCTCAGGCAAGACGACGGCTCCAACCTCGGGGTAGGCATGTTGTAGCACTGTCTTGATCCTGCACATAAAAGCAAACTGCAGTGCATACTCGGAAGGAGAACCAGATGCATTACAACACTCAGGCCTGCATATTGCATGGCCATCAAGGGTTCGAATTGTTTCCCGGATTACCCACGGACGATCAACTGCAGATTGTGAGCTAGGAGGTTTGTCTACCTGCTGATTTATGAAGGAGCAGCGGCGCAATATGGCAGACCGGAGCAACGGAGAAGAAATCCTCACAAAATAATCAAGCTCATGCTCTCTGGCAACCAGAACACCTTCTGCAAGCAGATCACGGATATGTGCCACTGACTGGAAGACGCGCTCCTCCGCCTCCAAGAAGCTGGCTAGGAGATCATAATGGGAGTGGGACCATGTTCTAAAGTACCGCATCATCCTGCTGTAAGTTGCCTGTCCAAAGACATATCTGGCGAGCTTAGAAGAATCTGAGAGCTTTAACCAAGCTCTATAACTGGAGGCCTCTTCTTGCATCATGAATGCCAAGCAAGTCCCAACCAGTCCCTTGTGCCCACTTGTCCACTCCCATATGGAGGTTGCGATTTGTGCCACATCACGGATAATGCCCAAATTATCCACATTAGCCTGTTGTATCAGCTCTACAATGTCTGCTACATCAAAGGCTGATGATGTAACTGTGTGATCGTGCGGAAATGGAGATAGTCTGCTTGGAGAACTTCCAGGGACATAGTCAACATTGGAGGCTTCAGCTTCAGCTTTTCTTCTCCTGTACTGAGCCTCAAGGAGGTCCTTCACTGTCTCTACGCCCACCAGCAAAAAACCCTTCAAGTTGTAGGAGTTGCTATCATTCTTCATGTTCCTGATAGTATGAAAGAGTTCATCCAGACAGTCGGCTGACAGGTGCAGCAAACTATCAGCTTCATCAAAGATAAGTGTCACTGGAGCTGCCAGGTTGCTCTTGAGAAAGTAAGAAAGGAACATTCGGTCAGTGCCAGCATCTTCTGCTGGTTTCCTGAACAAAGTAGGATTCGCTAGATGCAAATACTCACAAAAGCATGTCCACATAGTGGACGCATCCCAGCTTTGCCTGGCAGCCCCCATTCCCTGAACATAAACTGGACATGCAGCATTGCTCCCCTCCTTCAGCGCCTTTGCAACAGCAAAAGCTAGAGTAGTCTTTCCACTCTGCCTCCTGTCACACAAAACACAATATTTTCCCTTCCTTAGATCGCTTACAAGGGGTTCAAGCCCCCGAGGCGTCAGATAATAGTAGTCTTCAGGGTTCACAGCATGCCCAGCCCCAAATCTACGAGGTAGCCTCTCCTGTACTTTCACTTGATATCGCCAGCCCTGGATAGCTTGCAGACGAAATCCCGAGGGTAAAGGTAGCAAGATGCCATCCACAACTGCTTCAAGAGCCATGTCCTTGTTCATTTCTCCGCCTGTGAGCATGCGGATGGCATCTGATACCAACGTTCCAGCAGGAAAGCTCCAGCTTCTTGTCACGCCATAAGTCACTCTGATTTGTGGTTCTCCCTCCTGTTTCTGCATCGCTCCTTCTTCATCACTTTCCTCCATCATTCGTGGCTGGTCTTGTTCCTGATGGTGCGTGCCTTCCTCTTCTCCTTCTTCCCTCTCCATCACACGCGCACGCGTGTGTGTGTCTGTGAGAGAGAGTGTCCACATTGATCTATCCGACGGGAGTCATAACATGTTGTATACTAACTCCATGACCTAACCAATCTACCGTGAGAGAGAGAGACTCACCGTTTTATAAAGCACACAAAACCTGAAGCTTTGCGAAAGTTGGTTTGACTACAAACATTCTCTTCCCAACAAAAAGCAACAAAGACTGCAGACATTTCTCACTGGTGGCTTGTCCAAACTGAACATCTAGGACACAATGCAATATTGGTAGCAACAACACCACATTTGACATATTTGGTCATAGTAACATATTGATCGAATTAATCGAATGACCTAAGGTTTTGTACTTTAGGTTATTGGAATTAAAACTCTAAGGTATTATTATATACTTTTGGAAAAACAAAAAAATATAAAAAGAAATATATACAAATATTTCACTTTATACAAAAAGAAATATATACAAACACCAACATTTACAGTTGTCAAATAGCCACAATGCATGGCTGGATTGAGATATAAAATACATTTGAAAAATTACAAAATTGCATCAGAACTAAGATCTAGACGGGGTGCAATAGGAATGTATTCCTGTTGTTCAGTTATAGCCCAAAGAAAGTCTTGGATCTTCTCTTCCTCATCTTCCATTTCAACTAGATCGATTTCTTCAACTTCAGTGTTACCGGGATGAGATCCATGGAAAAAGTAATGTGCTCACTCTCCTGTCGTGGAAGAAAACCTTGCGAATGTCCGACAGATCAGCACTTTCAAGATCTTTTCTAGACGGCTCTTGCCTTAGTTGAGCTCATGCCATTTCCTATACGAGAAACAACCCACGAGGCAGAGTGAAAGAACTTCCCCGTTCGTATCATATTGAGCAAAGTCACTCCCAGAGTTGCTGACATTCAATTTAGAAGGAAGTTCACCATGAACACAAATGCCCTCTCAACAAAGATGTTGAGAGAAGTCAAGCAGACTTAGTTTTTCAAATCACCTTGACCATACTGTCCATACAGAGTTCTGCCTTGGTTTATTTCATTGGCAGAAACATTGTGGACCAAAACTCTAAATTGCAATTTGTGCATATCCTTCATGCGATAGCCTAACATGCCCTCGAAGGTATGCATCTTCACTTGACGAAGAGCATGACACATGACAAGCCCACCATCAGGCTTGGATGTATCCCAATGCATGTATGACTTTAGTGCATTACCGATAGAAATGAGAGAAGATGCTCACATCTTGACCACGATTTGACAGTGCAAGTGGTTCATAGTGCTGCCCTTCTCCAATGCAGCCAGGCCCTTCGTGCATTCATTCCTTTTGAAATTACAAATAAGAGCCTAGAAGGAAATGTCAAGATCAGTGCTTCCAACACCGACAATGATAGAAACCTCAAAGTCCTTAACTTTGATAGGTTTGGAAACTCTACATATTTTCACTCCTCTTGGGAGGTGCATCCATAGATTCAGATACACCTACAAATAAGAATGCAACGAACATCAAGAGAAAAAAATCGAAACAAGCATACAAAATACATAAATATATATAGAAGCATGCAGGCAAACCTATATCTCGTGCTTTCCTTTTCAAAGCCCTCATAGAAGAACAAGCGCTAGTTTTAGGATCTATGTTCTCTTTGCCTACAAAGAACCTGTTTTGAACAGGCATGGCGACAGAGTTCACAGCTTGTAACGGAGGACGCAACAGAGGTGCCGTAGTGCCAGTAGACGCCCTAGTCCGGGGTTTCCCTACGGAGCCCCTATCGGATGGCTATCTCCAGGGCGCCATGCAAACATAAACATAAAATGCACAAATATGTATACGAGGACCGATTATAGAGCCGCCTTTACCTGACAGCAGCCAAGGGATAAACAACCACAACCAGACGGACCAGATGAGCCAAGGAGAGTGTGCCTGCCCCTCTATCGACAAGGCTAAAAAGCCAAGCGAAGATGAGAGGGGTAGGCAAATGAAGAGAAGGACGTGAAGGCACCAACAGCAAGGTATTAAAGTGGAAGCTACCAGATAAGCCATCGGGCGGAAACCACAGGAGAAGGACGTGAAGGCACCACGAGAGCAAGGTATTAAAGTGGAAGCTACCAGATAAACCACCGGGCGGAATCCACGAGCGCCTCAAACCAGCGGCATTTGACCTCCAAACCACCTTATAAAACCTTGCACATTGGACCTTAATGTTTAACCTTGCACCTTATAAAATACCCACCTGATCTAATTAATATGAGTGCAAAATTTGGTACCCATATTTAGAATGCCATTGCTTATACAAAATCTTTACTTTATACCATGTCGAAGCATTTGGCCTTGGCTTTTCCTTCACATCCTAATTTTTTCAGAACGTCTTTGTTCTATGCGTATTTTTCTCAAGTTTTGGTTTGCCATGTTAGCAAATGTTTGTTGGTTTTCATTGACACATCTCCTTTGAGCCAAAGTTTAAAAGTAATAAACATAAGACCATGTAGTTTCACCAAAGCAGTCATAGCCTAATGGTTTCGGCTCACGGCTCCCTACAGGGGGGTCATGGGTTCGAACGGCTCTGTGTTGTGGAGGTATGTAAAAAGGGTGTGTGCATGAGTTTTCGAGGGCACTTGCTCCCATACGCTAAAAGGGGGGGGGGAGGGGGGGCAGAAACCATGTATTTTTAAAAGAATGTGTGTTCATGTGTTTACTTATAATCATCTTGCAATGCTTGAAGGAACATGGATTTAAAAGCATACTTGCAAAGGATACTAGGGTAATGTTCGCAAGCCTATGCTTATATTTGATGGAGATCTTCAAGTACCTCGCAAGATAGAAATTTACAAACTCATAAGAACATTTGAATCTATGTTTGTTTATGTGAGTGACAAATGCGAGCGGAAAAAAACCCATACTTAAAGTATGATGGGGAGTTGGCACATTTAATACACAAAGGGGTATGTGCCCTTCCCTTGTTTCCAAAATAACACTTTTGATATTGAAAGTGGACCAAATATACACCTTCAATGTCGAAAGTGGCCATTACTTTGTTCGAAAATTCAACATAACTCTTACCAAAGGGAGAGAAAAATAGGAATACCTTAAGCTCTCTACATCGTTTAAATTGATGATGCCACAATTCTCGTTTACATCTATTGGGCGATTGTTGATAGCTATCATGTTATTACCTAACTCGTAATGCTAGAGTGGTCATCAACCTTGTAACCAAAGCCGCACTCTGCACAAAAGCATCCAAGTCATGAGCAGAATTCATGTCTAACAATGCAAGCAATTCGGGTGCACACTCTACTACAAGATGCCCAGACATCGAGGCTTGCATCGACGCCATAAGACATGCCAAAAAATGCCCTGCATTGGTATGCGCCTCGAAATACTCCTTGGCCTCATTTTGTAGATATAATCATGCATTGAGGCTAATTTTGAGTAAGGCCCCTGTATCTGCAAAAGTTAGTTGTAATGGTGTGGCCGCCTACACTTGTTGCCTCTCCTCCGGTCATACAAGATTCGATTGTTAAAAGGACTCTTGAGTCTTAGAAGACTCACCCACTCTGTACATAGTTGCTTCCTTTTGACAAGGGCACTTCCTTGTTCTTCCTCAACCTCTTCTTCGGTGTCTTCCTGTGTCTCCTCATCTTCTTCTTCAGAATTGACGATATTTGTTGTTCGGTGCCACTTAGACGTTCCCTCAGTTGATTTCGTCCCCCTTGGGGCCCCTTGATTGTCTTTTGAGTCGGCAACAAGTCATCTAATAGCAAAACTATCTCAAAACCTCCCCCAACCGACTCTGCTTAACCTTGCCCGGTGCTCACTGTATCAACTTCACATTGTACCAAACTCTTTGATGTAAAATGTGGGCCTAGCTGATGTTGACCCCTTCTTCAGCCATCCCAACTATGCTTTCTAAATCCTGAGATATTCAATCGACTTTGGTGTGGAGCCACACATACTGTACTAAACTAGGAGTACTAATGAAAAATATTGTTGTTGACCACATTCTTTACATAATACTCCCCTGAACTTTTAGGACCAAAAACATCCTCAGCACTCATAGGGTCGGAATTCATCAATGACTTGAGATCACAATGCGGGGTGAGGGGAAGATGAAGTCTTTGAGCAAACAATTCAATGTCAATCCGCTTCGTGACATTATTGATTCGCACGGATTCTGCTCCAAAATCAGCATGCTGTGGAATAGCAAAGGCATCGCCCCGAATCTGTTTTGTAAATGCAGTGGTAATGTGTAATATGGCTTGATCAATTGCAGCCACTCCTGAGCCCAATCCTCATGCAGATTTGGCTCCATCAGCCCAAGGAAAGTAATCATCATAGCTGTAGATTGCTGAAGAAAAAATGGAAGAGAACAACAAACGCGAAACTGCGCAGACAGTGCTTGCGAGAAAGATGATGGCGAGAGAGCGATGGAGAGAGAAAACGTGAATAGTAAGTGAGAAAGAAAATTATGTTTTGTTTTATGTAGCGCAAAGGCATTTCCAAAAATTGTGCATGATTGACATGTGGCACTCGAAATGCGGGCAGATATGTAAAAAATCATCTATAAATACCCTCATGGAGTTCTGCAAAAAAATCCAAAAAAAATTCTATCACCATTCTTTGAAATGTTGCCGATGCATTCTTAAGTCTAAAATTCATCACATTAGAGGCAAATACACCCCATTCTGTTATGAATGTTGTCTTCTCCTTGTCTTCAGGAACCATTTGGACCTTATTATAGCCATTGAATCCATTAGAAAGGAATACATTTCATTGTCAACAACTACATCTAGTAATGCATCGGTGAAAGGGAGTGGAAAAGGATCTGACAGAATTGCTGCATTAAGCTTTCTGTAGTTGACACAAACCCGCAGCTTCTTGTTCTTCTAGAGTAAAATCACAATTGGAGGTAACCATGTAGCTTTATTGGCTAGATAAAGCTACATGTAACCATGTAGCTTTATCTACTGGGTAGATAAATTCAGCTTTGAGTAATTTGTCAATCTCCTCCTTGACTTTAGCTGCATAATTAGAATTCATTCAATAGCAATGTTGTCATATAGGGATTGCATCATCTTTGAGCACAATTCGATGCTGGTAGAACCTTGGATCAACTCCCTCCATATCAACATAACTCCATGCAAAAACATTTTAAAAATATTTCAACAGCTGGTGTAATTTCCCCTTGAGCATTGCATCTAGTTCAGCACTGACTCTGACCAATCTAGGATGCTCAGGTGATCCTAAATTCAAATTAACTAACTCATCTTCCTTCACTCTCCTAGAGTGTTCCAATTCCTTTTTAAAAGATTCTTCCTCCTCCCGAAGAACATCAGTCCACTCTGGAAACTGATTAATAATCTCTCGAGACACTGCTTAAGGGCTTCTGTCCGGTCTTCTTCTGCATGGCATTATTCGAACTATTGCGTGCCGGACTGGTGATTTTCCTGCATGCCATGACTTGGGTCCCTGAATTCCTCAGACTTGTACTTGTCTAAGAGTAAAGCCACATCGATCTTAAACACTCCCACCAGGTTGTCATTATTATTCAAATACTGCTCTTCCTCTGATTTATCAATTCCTTCTGCCACGTTAATGCCTTGGACATATTTAGGCCATAGAGGAGATTTCACCATTGTTGTGGAATGTATTGACAAGCGGACTTTCTTCTTGCCCCTTCTTAATGAGATCGTATTGTGCTCCCAATTTTGCTTGACTTTTGCCTGTCGAAGACAAGGTTAGCCTAAGAGCATAGGATATGCCCCACTGATGTCTTCCATTTTAAGCACCATTGCAGATATCTTATAGAGAATACCTGCTATATCCAAATCCAAGTCTCTGATCAGCCCAAGAGGCTATACCCATTGCTGATCGGCCATCTTAACTGCAAATGGGGCTGGTTCAAAACTTTGTATCCTGAGTTCTGCACACAAGGACGTTGACACCAGAGCCCCCATCCAATAATGCTCCATACACTAGGACACCATTTAATCTAACATTGACCATCGATACACTCTCATCGATAACTAGTGCACCATTTAATCTAACATTGACCATCAGTACACTCTCATCATCACGATAATAACTGGTGCACTTATAGGCTCGACTACATGCACATCTTGCGCTGGAATTTGTAGCCCTCTTTCCTCCATCATCCGGGAAACCTTGTCCATGACTTCTTCCACATCAAAAACCCATAAAAGAAAAAAAGGGAAAAGAAAGGGTAAGGACCATAACAAGGGGAAGGGGAAGGGGAAGGTAAGGACCATAACAAGGGGAAGGGGAAGGTAGTGCTAAATGACTCTACAACAATAGAACCACTTGAGGCAAGAACTTCTCAAAGTTCTAAGGTGGTAAAGGAAACAAAAGATAAAGACCATAGGGACCTACTAAAGTTTTTTTAAGATTGAGGAAATTCCAAATGCCTCCACTCAAAGAGAAATACCCTAGGGACTTACCAGGTTATTTTAAGAAGAACATGGAGCGAGAAACCTCGATGAACCAATTCTCATGGACATAACATAAGAACTTAAGAAGAAAGCCTCAAGAGTATTGCAAGCCCATAGGGATGAGATGCATAAACAAACCAAGAATTCAAGCCCATAGGGAGATGAGAGGCATAAACAAACCAAGAATTCAAGGGATGATCTAGGACAAATTGAGATTGAAGATGTTCCAGACCCTCCTATTCAAATCACTTTTGACGAGGAACAATGAAAAGTAGTGATGGATCCATCTTGATGGACAGAATGAAAAAACTCTTAGAAATGGACAAGAAAGTTGTTGAATGATGATACAACTAAGACCAAAACACGAGGGATACGTTTGCAAAAAGTTGTAAGAATACCCTAACTTGAGAGAGGAGAAATTAAGTGAACCACATGACTCGGTATTGTAGGCTCAGCTAGAAATAGAGGGTCTCATATAGGACCAATCCGTAAAATATTCCTACATTGAGATGTCTAAAGCTCATCCTAGAAGAATCTCATGAGGATAGTGTCTCAAGCAAGGAATCACAAATAAATCAACAATCATGGGAACACTCAGGACATGGAAGTTCAAAAAGAGGGGTAGAACCAAACAAGAATCTTGTAAAACAAGCCTAAAGAGCCATAAGACGTTGAAACCTAAGAGCCCTACATGACCATGTTCTGAGGGAATAAGAGATTCACAAGAGGTAGCTTACGCTCAAAGAATCTATAATAGGAGAAAACATAGTGGGAATTTAGTTGGAGTTGGAGTGGGTGTCACGAGACAACCAAAAGCAAACTCATTAAGAACCATGCCTTTATACATCAACTTAGAAAGAAGAGTTAATGACCATATCAATGAGGCTAGAACTTAAATAAGGAGCGAGAGCCTTGAGTGCAATCCTCTGTGCTCATGTGACTATCTCTAGGCTGAATACTTAAAAACCAAAAGCCCCAAGAATGAGGTCTATCAATGGCTAAAAAAATAGCCTAAGCCATTAGGAGATACGAGTGAGACTGACCAAGAAATTGAGAAAATCCCACTAAAGATATACAAAAACATGTCTGTTAGTGTAGTGGGTAAATACTGTGAAGGTATTGATCCCTGAATACCACCATTCCAATCAGAACTAAGGGGATGACCATGAATGCTTTTAGTGTTCTCTGAATTTCTTGAAAGTAGAGATACTTATTTGATGAGGATGATTCCTCGCGGTTGGTAGAGCCTAATGTGGGTTAGCCTCCTAGTATATGCATACATAATGTGCATATAACATACTTCCCCTCTCTCAAAACATTGCACTCTTACAATGAAAAGAAGGAGAACTGCGCTGAACAATCTCAACCGACTCCCAAGTCGAATCCCCTATTTCCCTATCTTTCCACCTAATTTAAACCTCAGGGATTAGTCAACTAGAAAGTTTCCTTTCCCTAAATTCAAGTACCTTTTCAGGTTCATGTGGAACATAGGATAAATTTTTGACTTCAACGAGTTCTTGAGGAAGAGTCCTCACCTCCCAGTTTCCCTTTCAATCTATTGATATGAAAGACTGGATGAACTCTTATAGGTGGAGGTAGTTTTAGTTCATACGTAACCATGCCAATCCGATGTATAACTCGAAATGGACCACAATATCTAGGAGATAAATTCGAGCATTTTCCTGTTGACAAAGTCTGAGAATATTTAGGAACTTTTTAATAAACCAACTCTCCTGGTTCAAAAGACCGAGATGAGCGCCCCCTATCAGCATAAAATGGTGCTCTATCCTGAGCACTCCTGATAGAATTCTGAGCTTCGGTCAGTATTTCCTACATATCACGCAAGAAATCCCTCGATGCATCAAGCTCAATGTCCTTAAGACCGACATCAATAGGTGCCCTGGGTTGATACCCATACATAAGCATGAACGGACTAAAAATAGTAGCCGTATGTTTAGAACTGTTATAGACAAACTCCATCAATGGAAGAAACTTTTTCCAATTTGATGATTTTCCAGAGACATGCATGAAGCATATCCTCTACAATCTGATTCATACGCTCTGTTTGCCCATCAGACTACGGATTATCAGAGCAATTCACATTCAAAGTAACTTCCTTGTTGTAAACCATTCGGAATAAAGTAGAAAAACATGGCATTATAACAGCAGAAACCAGGGATTCATCGATGCCCCGACATACCCACATTTGCACATGGAATAATCGAGGTCCCGAGTTATCCATATCAACATAAAGAGTCAACAATGTCTCGATGAGTCACATATGTTCATCCGTAAACCTATCAAGTTGATTGTATAAATCAATTAAAAGTACGGAACTAGAGAAAGAAATGCCAACAAAGGAAAAATCTAAATTTCCTTAATCTGAACACAACAAGATAAGCTTGTTGAACTCTAAAGAAAGAGATTTCAACAAATGAAAATGCGCGACGAGATTACACTCATCAAAACATGCACGCTATAGATAAAAGAAGTTTATCTAGAGAATGCCCACACTGTTTGCCCATCAGACTGCGGATTATCAGAGCAATTCACGTTGTAAACCATTCGGAATAAAGTAAAAAAACATGGCATTATAACAGCAGAAACGAGGGATTCATCGACGCCCCGACATACCCACATCCGCACATGGAATAATCGATGTCTTGAGTTATCCATATCAACATAGAGAGTCATCAATGTCTCGATGAGTCACATATGTTCATCCGTAAACCTATCAGGTTGATTGTATAAATTAATTAAAAGTATGGAACTAGAGAAAGAAATGCCAACAAAGGAAAAATCTAAATTTCCTTAATCTGAACACAACAAGATAAACTTGTTGAACTCTAAAGAAAGAGATTTCAACAAATGAAAATGCCGACGAGATTACAATCATCAAAACATGCACGCTACAGATAAAAAAAGTTTATCTAGAGAATGCCCACACTATAACCTCTAGTGAATTTAGAAAATGAGATTGTCTTTGAATGTTGAGGTCAACATACTAAGTGATGTAAGCAAAGCAATAATCTTGAGCCCAAATTATCCCATAAGATAATATATGTGAGGGATCACTAGCGTCCCATACCACCATGATACCACCCATACATACCTTAATAATTTGAAAACTCCCTAGTATGCCGTCTAGGAAATATGAATAAAATCTTGTATAAAAGGAATAAGATGGCCTTATCCCAGACTTTCACATACTAAAATTTGTCTCTATATACTTGAGACCACATCAAGAAATAACTCTTTCCGAGTATATCATTAGAAAAGAAATTGAATTATTGGCGCCTTTCTAATGATAACTACCCAAAACACAATAAAGTTAGGGTAGAAAAATAACTCACCTAGATACATAAACAACTAGGTATCCGAGTTGGAATATGTACAAAAGTACAATGAACATAGTCCAAAATTACGTGCAAAAAACGAAGGCAAATGCTACCTTCAAAGCACATAATATTATCCAAAAGATCAAAAGATCCATATAAAACCATGGATAAAAGCATAAAAGCTCCTCAAATCCATGAAAACCATAGTTGATCATAAAAATCAATGCAAACCATCTAATGGACATTAATCATGCCAAAAGAAGCATTAAAATTGGTGGGGCCAATTGCTTGAACGTGGTGTCATTCAAGCAAAACTCCAAAGTAAGCAAGTGAAACATATGTGTGTAACACTCAATAAAAAACCCCTAGACATAAGTGATCTAGGTAAAACCTGATGAGTCCATATAAAACTTGGAAAATATCCAATAAAATCCACCAAAACAAACCGATCAACTAACTCATGATAGAATTTGTCTTAGGCTTAATAAATTAAGCACAGACCACACTTAAATAAGTGCAAAATAAATTATCATGAAAAAGTGTCAAAGGTGAGACACACTTTGAACGCAGATTTTAGCCATCAAAAGTATGGAACATGTCCAAAAAGCATGGCTAAACAATGGCAAAAAATCATGAAACATCATTTAGAATTAATCCAAACAAAAATAACTACTAATACGAGA
>NC_141058.1:3498200-3615700 GCF_041138505.1 Cibotium barometz
TTTCTAGCATACATTTTGCTAGATGGAGACGCGGGGTATAGGCTACCAAGGAGAGATAATCCAATTGTCCGAAGATTGTTTTAAAGCCGTGTTCATGTGTGTTAAGATTGTGTGTTAAGATTGTCATCATTTTATGGGTTTGTAATGCTAGATATATATTTATATGCCAAGTTTGGTGCTTTAGAAGCTTCTATATGGATATATACAGAAATCATAATGTGTTGAGGATGATGTATACATATACGTATGAGTGTGAACAATATCTATGGATATTATGGGTGCGTGTGCATACACAGACACATATTTACATGTGTGTATGTGATATGCACACATGCGTTCATAGGTGCACACACATATACACATATCTTCCAGTTGTAGCATGTATGGTTTTAATGGATTACACATACACGTACATATACATACGAACATACATACATGTATATACATACGAACATACATACATACATCTTTATGCGTGTTTGTGTGTAGCTTGATGTGCCTAGCTTTTAAAAGAAAGGAAGGGTGATTTTACCACATATTAGTTTTGCCTGTGACTACATGGAAAATGCTTCCTTTGAAAATATAAAATGCTTCCTACCCGTCGAAGACGGGTCGCGACACTAGTCTTCTCTAGTCCATCTATAGTTTTTTAAGGGGAGGAGGGCGTGTGGCATCGCACAGAGCGATGACAACGGGCCAGCTTGGAGTGCAGGAATTTGTAGAGCAGAGACCATTGCCATTGTCTTGTTAGCCCCCATGATGATCCTGTGCAAGCTCTTATAAAGGAGGCAACGCATGGCTATCTATGGAGAACTGTAGCCGAGGCACCAGTGCATCGACTTACCAGTGCTCATCCCACTAAATTGAGAATTCTAAGGTAATGGGAGTTTGGGAAAATGAATTCATTTCCCTCCTCCAATTCCCTTCTCTCCACTTTTACCTCTTTTGATGCATCTATTGTTTGCTCACTCCTTTTCTCGTTCGCACCCTTGCCATATCTATCGTGTTTTGTTTCCTTCTTGTTTGTACCCTTGAATATCCATTATCAAGAAGGTTTTTTGTTGTTTTCTTTACTGATCAGGTTACTTGTTGCTGTCACAGTGAAGGAAATGCAAAGTAAAAGGGCATAAGGTATAATTTAAACATATTTGTTGTTGCTTTTGTTATCAGACGATGTGTGACATCAAATTTTTGGGTTCTAAAAATACGTGTTCAAGAAGGAAGAACAAGGTCTTCAATAAGAAAGGTGAGATGGTGAATGGATCCCTGAACAATATAGCAAGTACGAATGCATTTTAATGCGACCAAGTGTTTGAGGATGCTTTAGGGTTAAGCCTAAAAGTACCTCAGATCCTCATAAGTAATGGAATGGTAAAATTTTAGAGTTTAAGAGGTGCCATAATGTTGGAGGTACAATAATAGAGGCCTTTATTCAGCACGTTTACATGCACAAGGAGTTTAGATTGTGTGATGATTATGTCAACACAAGACCTAAGCTCAACAATGAGTATCTAAATCCATTTTTTTCTTGTACAACCATAAAAATAAACTTTGACCAAAGCTTTGTGACCTATTGTGTAGTTTTAATAGTGCAACTCCCTATCCAACCACTGTGTATGAATGGCAGAATGTCGAGTGTTTTAGTGGAAAGATATTTGTTCTACATGTCGAGATAGGAAACTTGTTGTATGATAACCATGTAGCAAGACAAATAGTGGCTCAAAATATCTATTTTTATGATTCTTTGTATGTTCTATCAGAGGAAAATGAAAATGTTGGTACATTGGAATACATTTCTGTGCGCTTTTGCCGCACAGGTCGTAGCTGGGGACTTGCCGGACACCGTATGCGAGCCACGAATGGCTGCAAGCATACAACTAGGAAGGCAAGCTCAAAACAGAATGCAAAAGGTGTGTCACTCACCGCTTAACCGCTGCCTTGAAGGATTCCCGCGTCGCAGCCGTGAAGGAGGAGCCGCCATCGCCGCTCTACCGCCTCTCCGCCGCCTCGCCGTGCTGCTACACAGTGCGCTCGATCGCTCTCTCACTCTCTCTCTCTCTCTCTCTTACACACACACGGGAGAAGGAAACCAAGGAGATAAGGCAAGAGCACTCTTGTATTCACAACACATGAGAATGAGGATTTTAGGGTTACATTTGACTCATATAGGTGACTTGGCCGTTCACACTTGGGCGCCCATACATGGCCGGCCGACCCTAACCCTTATCCTACTGATATCCAAGGTGCGCCTCTCATCGACGATCACCCAATCCCTTCATCCTTAACATATGGTGCCGACAAGCCCGGCCCATGACTCAGAATATTTAAATTAATGACGTAAAATATAGTACGTCGCCATGTCCGCCATGGGATAACATGCCCCCCTTCCTGATGTAGATTCCGTCCTCGGAAGCTATGGTATGGTAAGCTCGAGAGGGTGTTGTGGTAGACCGTCTGCAAAACAGGGAAGTAGAGTGAAGGTATGCTGGAATTCAAAAGATATAAAGTGTATAAATTCAAGCATGTGAGACCACAATGGATGTTGCTATGAGAACTTAGTTTAAGGGTCACATGAGTGAGCTAGTGTAGCAAATTAATAGAAGTTTAAAATTATTGAAAGGAATTCAAGAGTTAGCAAGGTGTCAAAGGTTAATCAAGGTTTATAACTAGCCTAAGTCGAGGAAAATAACCAAGCTTAATAAATAAACAGATGACCACACTGTGTCTACTCTAAGAACAAGTTAATACCACAAGCCTTGGGACACAAGAAACATCAGAGTTACAGGAGCCTTTTGCCTTTTTTTTTTTAAATGCACGTGACAATTTTTACACAATGGCGACCTTCCTAAGGCGAAACTAACATCGATCCTGGTACCATGTTTAACACAAGGCATTATCCAGGAATCTATTAGCTCACTTTAGGCAAGGCTACCCCCTACCAACCAAGGCATCGGTTTGGAGTAGAATACTCCTCGCCTACCAAGTATCAATAAGGCGATAGGCCAACATTAAAGCACATCATAGACTTGTATTGCCATTTATTGTAGGCTTTTTTTTAAAAAAAAAATCTATTTCGTTTGATCCTCGCTCCTGAACTATAATTTGTCTTGCATCCTTTCGACAAAGGGGTAATAGCTATGTTTTAGAGGTCAACACACACATGGCCAGGTGTCAAACATTAAGATGGTTTTACCCTAGACCTAAGACAATCGTATTCCAAGGTTAACTAAAGACGTCATGCTGCCTAGGAATATTTCCAATAAAGTCAAGCTCATTAATGATTTACACTAGCATGCAAGCAACTTCAAAAACTAAGTAGTACATGGACAATTTCACGTGGTCATGCATTATAGTTTATGCAATTGATTGAATAGTAAAAACGAAAGAGAGTGGGTATGGAAGAATTACACCTGTAATTGGAGATCTCCTTGATTTGACGAGACAGCTTGCAATTTGATGTAGATATATTTTGATGAACGTTGCAGCAGTCTCAGGACTTGAAAGCAAACCCACCTCAAACTTTTCAACCTGTACAATCAACTAACAAGCACTATACCTCGAGAGGCACATCAGTGTGAAAATTTCAAGACTTGTTTAAGGAATCCAAACTAGAAAAAACTTGAAAACACTAACCTACCTACCAGTTACCACACTACTACTGAGGATACAGTAAGAGGATGTTGTAGAGTCCTGGCTCTAGCCCTAAGGCTAAGCCTCTATCCGCATCATCCAAACAAATAAAGTCAACCTCAGTAGTGCCATGAGTTTCATCCGTCCATTCATCATTGTCAGATATTTCCTTTTCATTTTCCCATCCACATAAACTCATCAAAAATGTAACCATGCGAGGATAGTCATCTTGTGGAAAAGGAAAGCATTGGGCTATCGGGGATATTTCCTCTACGGAGTAGGGGTCAGTCATGGTCAATAGGCGAATTAGCCATTCTAATTCCTCAACATTTTCCTCTCTGGCTAGTACATCTATATGATCCCATTCAGTTTCAATTACAGGATAGCACATGTGGAATATCTGAGAAAGGTACAGATGATACCTCTCACCAAAGGTAGGAGTGGATGAAGTGTATGATGATCGGGCATCTGCCATATCTGCAAACACAGATATAGCATCAGTAGGTTTATGACAGGACAATCTAGTTCTTGATTGTATACGGATATTTCTCTTGTTTTTGTACTCTTGCTCTTTTTACTATTTTTTGTTTTTCTTTTTCTTTTCTTTCTGTGTATGAAGCTATATATATACATTCCCTTGAATTTGGCAATTACATGGTCAGGGAAGAAGGTTAAGGAGGAAGCATTAGAATGTCGAGCGTGAGTACATGCTCCCCCTTTCCTTGGGTAGATCATATTATTTGCAATGATGTTGCAGCCTCTTGGAACCAATTTGTCCAGCGGGTCATAGGTTGTGATGTGGGCAGATAGCTTTTTATGACCCTTGTGGCCACATCCAATTGCAGAGATGGTAGTGTACGCTCCCATTGACGAATGGAGGAAATGGTTTCCGATGATACTATTACAAGGGGAGACGTAGACTCATCGATTTTTTGTTGGGTGTTGGCAAGAGTAGGTGTAGAGCATGTAGAAACTTCTATATCAGCGTGTGCCTGGCATGAGGAGCTAGAAGCTTCATGTGGCTCCCCCCTTCCTGAGCTAGGTGGTAATGATCGATATCGTTTGGGAATCCAAACTAACTCTGGAAGAAGTGGTGTGGAGCACTCTGTTACCTTTCCCTTACCACGGTCTTGAATTGTCATTGGGGTGGCAACAATTGGTTTGCAAGGTTTTACAGGTGATGTAGAGGGATTCAGCTTATGTTTAGGGACCCAAATCTGGTCATTTCCCTCGTAGTACCCTTGGGCTACTAATAATTTTTTAGGGATCCATCGCGATGTTACATTGCCCCTTCTCGGGTGGGTAGCTGCTTTCCTTTTACGAGGCTTCTTGGTGGCTGAACGAGATTGAGCAGGGGAAGTAGCTGTTAACGAAGCTTTGGGGACCCATTTGTATGTACTCTTTGGCATAGTAAACAAAGCTTTAGGGACCACCTTGCCTGTTTCCACTCTTGGCGTTGAAGCGTTAGAGGGGTGGCCAACAATCGAAGATGGTTTTGCCACTGGACTTGGTGATTTTTCGTTATCCATCATTTTGTCCAGAGTTGATGGCTTAGGTGCGGGATTTTGAGCGGTCAGACCTAGTGTTGGTTCTTGCGTTGTGACTTGTCTGGTTGCCCAATCGATATTGCACTTGGTGGCCATCATCCATTTGCGCCCTAAGATTACAGTCCCTTCCATGGTGCCAGCAGGCATAACCAAAAAGCTTTGAATTATGGTTCCCTTGTCATAAGCAACCGGAGTGTGCAGAATTCCTGAGACAGGGGTTTTCTTCTTGTTGATTCCTTGAACTTGGATAGAACTCTTGGTTAAAGGTGGTTTTCCCTGTTGACACCACACGCCATATGATAGCAAATTATGTTGAGCTCCTGTATCCAATAATGCATTATACAGCACCTCCCCGTAAGGACTCTGTAACTCAATTGGGTATCTTAGAGGTGGGTCAGATTCCAGTGCATCCTCCTCTGCTTCCTCGAAAAATACTTGCGTAATTCCCAAGTTGGCTTCTCGTTGTCGCCTAGCACGCTGTTGACGTTCTTTGGCTTCGACTCTTGCTTGTATCCTTTTAAGCTCAGCTTGTTCTTTAGCTGCCTTCTTTTGATGGATTGCATGTAACTCCTCTTGGCTCAGGGGGTCATAGTATCTTTTGAACTTACTCCCATTAAGGAATCCAATGGTTTCAACTCCGTCGAGAGTCTCCACTCTGATGGTACCTTGCGGGGTAATTTCACATACTCTATACGGTCCCTTACCAGCATATTTGAGCTTTTTCTTTTCGTTTCGCACTCCATAAATCAAGACTTTATCCCCAACCTTGATGTCCTTGTCCTTTAGATGGCGATCAAACCATTTTTTCCTTCTATCCTTCTCCACAAGGGCATTGTATACAGCCAATTGTCTTTCTTCGTTTAGCCTCTCAAGGATATATAGATTCTCTACTAAGGGATTACCATCCCAACCCTCTTGAGTAGCAACACGAAGACTTGGAATGACAAATTCCCATGGCATGACTGCTTCTTGGCCATATACCATTTTGAATGGTGTGCAATTAATAGCCACTTTGTACGCAGTACGATAGGCCCATAAAGCTGTTGTAAGCTTTAGATCCCAATCCGTGCGATGAGCTTCAACTGTCTTTGTCAAAACAGAGATTAATGTCTTGTTTGTACTCTCGGCTTGGCCATTCGCTTGCGGATAGTAAGGAGTAGATTTATGATGGGATATCATGAAATTTGTTGTGAGCTCCTTAATCACTTCATTTATAAAATGTGTCCCATTGTCGCTCACAAGTTCAAAAGGACAACCGAATCGTGTGATTATATTTTCAAAGAGGAACTTGGCTGTTGTCCTCGCATTTGCCTTACGTGTCGCTTTCGCTTCAGCCCATTTGGTCATATAGTCAGTGGCCACAATAATATAGCGAGATTGTGTGTTTCGGGCCGCTGGGCTAATTGGACCTACAAAGTCTAAACCCCACTTTTCAAATGGTTGGTTTACTTTGATTGGATGTAGGGGCATCTGATCTTTCCTCTGGGGTTTCTTATATCGTTGGCATTCATCGCAACCCTTCACAAAGAGTGATGCATCTTGGAACATAGTGGGCCACCAATACCGTGATTGTAAGATCTTTCGCGCAGTTAAGTCTCCTGAGAAGTGACCACCGGCTACGCCCATATGTGCCTCTTGCAAAATGTATAGATACTCATCCTTTCGGGCACAACGCCTAAGAACGTCATCCTTTCCTCTTTTATAAAGAGTCCCAGCTATCAGGCAATAGGGTTCACATTCTTTAATTAGCTTTCGAGCTAGATCTTTGCGAAGCTCCTTGGGTGGAAAGCCATTAACCAAAAAGTTAACAATCTTCTCACTCCATTCAGGCATTGTCTCCACCACCATGAACAGGGAAGTGTCAGGTAAGTCATCATCAACCCCTGTAGGAGCCTCACCATTGGGTATGCGAGACAAATGATCAGCCATAACATGTTTCTTGCCAGGTCTCACAACAACCGTGAAGTGTCAGGTAAGTCATCATCAACCCCTGTAGGAGCCTCACCATTGGGTATGCGAGACAAATGATCAGTCATAACATGTTTCTTGCCATCGTGTGATTCTTCCTGTGGAGCATGGTTTGTTTACCAAATACAACAATGCTTGATGATCCACATAGAAAACAAACTTGGTGGCAAGGAGGTAATAACGAAATTTCCTTACTGCATATATCATTGCCAACCCTTCTCGCTTCGTAGTGGTGTAGTTCATCTCAGCATCGTTCAACTGGCGACTGGCAAAGCTAATGGGGTAGTCTAGCTTGTGTTCTCCAGGTTGCGTTAACACACACCCAATAGCAAAGTTTGATGCATCAATATGCACATGGAAGAGTAAATCCCAGTTAGGCATTCTCAAGATTGGAGCACTCGCCAAGGCCTTCTTTAATAGCTCATAGGCACGGTCACATTCTTTGGTCCAAATAAACTCGATGAGAAGCTTATACAATGGTCGAGCTATCTCGGCGAAGAAGAGAATAAACCTTCGATAATAACCAACGTGGCCCATAAAGCGTTGGACTCCCTTGTAGTTGGTGGGTGGGGGTAATTCCAGAATGACCTTGATTTTACTCTCGTCAGTGGAAATCCCATTTTTGGACACTATATGCCCTAAGATAACTCCGTGTTTAACCCAGAATTGGCATTTGAAAGGATTCAAGGAGATGCGATATAATCTACACCTTTCAAATATTTTTCGTAAACACATCAAGTGCTCGTCCCAAGAGGAATGAACACAAAGATCGTCTAAGAAAGCTTCACAGAAGTCCCTTAGATATTCCTTAAAGGCCGTGTTTATCAATCGTTGGAATGTTGCAGGTGCATTGGTCAGCAGGCCAAAAGCCATGACGCGAAAGGCAAACACTCCAAACTCCGTGATAAATGCTGTTTTAGCTTGGTCCTCATCTGCAATTGTGATCTGATTGTAACCCGAGTACCCATCTAAAAAGCTATATGCCTCCTTGCCTGCTACTCTTTCAAGCACATGTTCAGAATATGGCAAGGGGTAATGATCCCTTCTGGTGGCTGCATTAACCTTTTTGAGATCAACGCACACTCTGAGTTTCCCATTCTTCTTTGGCACGATGACTATCGGAGAAACCCATTCTGAATGCTCAATTGGGTATATGAATCCACATTTTACCAACTTTTCAATTTCCTCTTGTACAATCTTTGCGTACTTAGGATTCATTGGGTAGGGACGTTGCTGGACTGGTTTAGCAGTGCTAATCATTGGAATCGTGTGTTGCACCACCGAGGGTGGAACACCCTTCATATCATGATATGTCCAAGCAAATATGTCCTTGAATTCTTTAAGAAGCTTCGTAAGTGCAGCTTCTTCCGACTTGGTGAGGTCTTGAGCAATATAAACTGGTTTAGACTCCTCACCCGGATCTGCTAAGTCTATCTCCTTAACTACCGCAGGGCCATCGTAGACACCCCTACTCCCATTGGTAGGCGTTCGTTGGGCTTTTGTGTAGACTACTTTACGTTCCCCTGTGGTGAATGATTTGAAATGCTCGGGTGCAGGGTGTAAGTCTACTGGTTCTTGTTGTGCCCGGTTTTTTTCTTTTAATTCCGCCTCCTTTTGTTGTTGAGCCAACTCTTGGTTTTGCCGCCTTCTTGCAGTACGACTTAGTTTTGGCTTCTCTTCGATTTCTAATTGGGCGACGTCATGAGGTTGCGGAATACACCACATGACACTTTGGAGGTATTGTCCCCAATTATCCGCTATCTTCCGATGAGCATCAATGGCTTCTACATAACTAAGCCATTCTGCAGTGGATCTCTCCTTATTTATTGCAGTTCGTACATTAGCTCGATAGCGTTGGCGCTTATGTCTCGTTTTCTTCTTACCAAGTTTTTGATTTTTGTTTCTATCCGATTCGGACTCACTTGGTCGATCTTCACTTTCGGATGAACTGCAGGAGGTCACTGTCCTAGGCTTTGAGCACCTTGCTTCCACATTTGGGTGAATATTTGATTCATTTTTCCCATCAGGCTCAGGGTCAGTTTCTTCTTGAGATTCATACTCAAAGTTGCATTGGTCAGAGTCTTCGCTACTTTCAGTGTCGGTGGAGTTTGCCACGTTCTCGCCATCAGGAGTCAAGTGCATAACACCTATCATGTTTATTGGCACTAACGGTGGCATATCTTGCCCCTCAGGTGTTACCCAACTTGTGCCTCTATTTCCCCATGTGTCTATGGTTGCCGCTAGGTGTACCCAATCCACGTTATCCGACTCAGTCATACCCGGTAGGACATCCATATAAGGAGAATCTTTCCCATCATCAGTCTCTTTTTTGCATGTATAGCAATACCTTAATGGGGCGGAGTGAATAGTGGTATCTGATCGATTATCAATGATAACCTTGCTTCCTAAAGGATGTGCACGACCATTCTCAAGATCAACTCGAATGACAGAGTCCTGGAATTGTAGGTAGACATGGTTTTTCGACCAGTCATGCACCATTTGTGCTTCCCTCATGAAAGGACGTCCTAAGATCATTTGATATGACATAGGATGCTTGGAGAAATCCATTACAATGAAGGTATGTTTTACCTTGTATCCCAGGACCTTGATCTTGAGGTCCCTTAACATTCCAATAGGTTTAGCTATGGTTCCGTTTGCCATCTTAACCACTATGTTTGTGACTTCGAGGTGAGGTCTTCCCATGGATTCCCAACAGTTTTTAGTCACAATGCTCACTCCAGCACCACCATCAAGGATTCCCTTTAGAGTTAATCCCTTGGTAGTAATGGGGAGGGTGGCATTAGATTCGTCCCCTTCAAAGTACTGTCCCAACTTGTTCACAGGTATTTCAACGACCGAGTCTTCATTTAGGTTGGGTTGTAGATCCCAATGCTCCCCTTCATCTTGAAGCGTATCAGGTCTATCCATATTTGCAAATTGTGGTAGCCCTGCCTTTAGTTCTCCATTGAGAAATGCCCGAAGAGCTAAGAATAGCTCAGGATCTCCGTATAATTTGGATATGATCGTGGTTCTAATTTCAGAGGACATGAAATCCATTAGCTTAGACACATTCAACGGTACTTTTCGAGACATCGCCCCTTGACTAGGGACTGGTGAAGATGGAATCACTTCCTCTTCAATGGGGTCAGGCATTCCCTCACTAAACATTCTTTCAAGCAAAAAGGGTGTTTGCCCACTTCCTGATGTTCTATCCTCACTTTCTTCCCGAATGATACTAGGTATAGCTAACGGTTTATGGTTCTTGTGAGGCTGAACTTGCGTAGGAAACACTGTGTCTGGAATTTTGACTTTTCTCGGGTTTGGTTCTAGTTCTCTTTGTGTTTCTTCCACCAAACCCCTTAAGTGTTGCACTTGTTCAATCTCCTCAACGGGGTTTGGGTAGGTTCCAATCTTTTTCTTAAGGGTTTTTGGCCCACGTGGCTTGTCTTGGGGAATCTCAGTCAGTTTGGGTGGTCGAGAGGGCATTAACTGACTTGGTTGAGGGGCCGAGAAAGTTTCCTTCTGTTTCCCCTTATTTATGTACTCGCTTAATTCTCCTTCATTGATCTCCCGAGTGGGTTCCTCCCTTAAGGTAGTGGCTTTGGTCCCCATGGTTTCTATTGAATCAGAATCATCTTCAAGATCATTCATATACACGGGGTCGTCTCCTGTCCCTATGTTGGTCTTTGAACTGGGCTTGGAGCTCGTGGCATTAAGCGATCTCTTCCGTCGTGTTTTCTTTTTCTTTGCCTGAGCGATTGAGGCAGTATCCCTCTCTTCAAGAATGTAGTTTTGATTTTGAAGCATTGACCGTGTAACTACATTCGCGGGTACAATGGGTGTGGATCCTCGTGCTTGGTTGGTGACCTCAACCAAATTCAATGGCGTAATCTTGGGTGCATTAGGATTATGTGGACATTGAGCGATCAAATGATCTATGCCACAACGATTACATGTAAGTACCGGCATTCCCGATGTGCTCCCTTGATTTGGTTGCATATGAGTAGCGATCTTCTGTAGCCTATTAGGGCACTCTGCTACACGATGCGGTCCACCACAATCGTAGCATTGAAGAGGTGGTCTCCTCGCCAAGGTATTAAGGTTTTGCCCTCTTGTGGCGAGAGCAGCCGCTTGATATACAGGCTTGACTTGCCCGAAATGATCCTCCATGTAGTATTGGGGAATCATTTCAAACGTATCAATCCCGTATGGAACAGTGGGGTCTATCTCCTCTTCATAATCCCCACATGCACTATGTGACTCACAACCCATCTGGTTTACAGGGGTAATCCTTGGATGTGGAGGTTGTGGTCCTAGCACTGGCGGTGGTAACGGCACAGACTGGACTACATTCGGATTCCTTGGAACTATGTGCTGTGACGGTTGCTCGATAGGTTGTGCAGGCATTAGCGCGGGTACTTGAGGTGTGTTTGACCAAGCTAGTGGTGCCTGGTTTGCCAACATTCGCTTAAGTGTTAGGCAATCTTTAGATTGATGGCCATACTTACCACATGCATTGCAATTCCCATTGAATTTGACTCTAAATGTGGGACATTCACTCGTGCTATGTGGTCCTAAGCACACCGAACACCATTGTTGCTCTCTTCTTGGGTACATATGGCTATTCTGAGGAGCTCGATTACCCCTAAAGTATTCTTGGAGAGCCTTAGTAAGGTCGGTCACAGACATTTCAGAGATCTTGGGCTCCTTGGCAATTGGTTTTACCGTCATTAGCTCGTGCCCAGATACTTGCGAACTAACGGATTTTGTTTCTGAAGACACCTTTTTACCTGCAATCATCAAGTTGTCTTCTAACTGGATTGCATTGGCAGTGACTGCTTCCCACGTTGTAAGACCTCTAATGACTAGGCCATTGTAAATGTCCTCGTGGCGCAATCCTCGGATGAATCTATCGAGGAGTTGGTTGTTATTGAAGCGTTCATCGGGAGTGCAGTGAGAATTTAGATGCTTCAATCGACTTATAAAGTCTCTCACTGACTCCCCTTCCTCGCGTTCAGCTTTTTGGAGTTGAGATGCTACTCCCCAAAGCACACCCTCACGTATGTATTCTTTCAAGAACAATCTCTTGAGAGTGGGGTAGTGAGTGCGCTCTTCAACCCTTAAGGTTCGATACCAATCTCCGGCCTTCCCACTCAAGGTTAAGCCTAGGGCTTTACACTTATGCAGCTCATTGTGCTCTTCCAAGGAATCACACACGTGTTCAAAGACTTCAATGTGCTTCCTAACATCCTCGTTACCACTGAAGTTTTGAGTGAGCTTAGCCACTTGTACTGCCTTGCTTCTAGGTTCTCTCTCAGGAATACCCCGCATGTTTTCTGCAATGGATCGTCCGATCGTCTGAGCAAATGCTGCGAGATCACCTAAGTGAGCAGGCATAGTTGGTGAAGGCACTTCTGGGATAGCCTGGCTGATAGGAGTTGGCGTTGGTCTGAGTAGGTTGGCAAATGACGTAGGATATGATATGTGACTAGGCCTAGCTCCCCTTGGATAATGGTTATGATAAGGCGGTCGTGGAGCATACGCCATTGGCATACTAAGAGGCGTAGGAGCTACCTGAGCATGAGTAGCGATAGGTTCATAGGGTCGATAGGCACTGGCACGCACTGTTGTAGGTACTGTTCCACTAGGTAGCGGTGTCGTACTAACTACAGCGGTAACAGGTGCACTTTCAGCTATGCTCATCATTGGGGTAGGCATTGCAGATTCCCTAATGGAAAGTTGAGCCAAGGTTGGAAAGCTAAAGTTACTACTCGTGGGCTCAACCTGCATTGAGACTCCAGGCGAAACAACATATGAAGGGTCTATGGGACTCACCGAGGGGGTCTCCAATTGTGATAGGGTTGGTTGTTTGGCCTTGCCCGTATCCAAAAACCTCATAGGGCCAGTGGAAACTAGGTTCACTCCCCTATTTTGCCTCTCAATTTGGATAATTCTATGAATCACCTCACATATCATGTGTTGTTGCTCCTCTAGATTAGTGGCGCTAGATGTAGATTGTAGGACTTCTAACCAACCTACATGGTATGTGTAACCTGTGTATAGGTCAGTTAGAGTCTCTGTGTGTAGATCATATTCCCAATTTTCATTGAGAAATATCCCATCTAGACTTGGTGTGCCAAATGGTTCTCTTGAAGTGGACGCAATGTCACTTCTTATGGATTGGCTTCTAGGGACCTCTACTTTAGGAAGAGCATCGGAATGTGGTAGCTCAGTAGGGCCCTCATTAAACGAAGTGGGTAGAATATCCACATGGACACTCTTTGGGAGGGTAGGGTCTACATAAGATGTGAATGGCGAATCTACTACCCCTCCCTCCTCATTTACTTCGCTTGTCGCATGTTCAGAGCGTGTAGCTCTACTAAAGGTCTCTATTAGACGACTAAACATGCTAGATCCGGGTTGTGGGGCCCACACTGGCATGTTTTGGCTTGTCTCCTCAGGATTCTTGGTAGGGTGCCCTTCCATGGCTTCTGAGTCAGAGGACGAGTCACTATCCACTATTCGTGGATCTTGGGTTGCACTCCCTTGGGTTCCAGCCGAAGGCCAAGATGCCAACGTGGAGGGATGGTGTGAGCCTGCGTAAACTGAAACACTTTCTAGTGGTTCAGGCTCTAGCACCCGACCAGAACGTAGATGCATGTGACGTGGGTACCCTACGTGCATTGGTAACTACCCTTAAAGCCCACACAAGTGGTTTCTTGGGTATTTTGCACCTCGTTTTTACTTGTTTTTAGATTGTTTTTAACTCGTTTTTGACCCCCTTACTTACGGTCAAACTTGGACTAGGGCGTATGATAGCTCGAAACGAGCGTATCGTTCAAAGGATCCTAGTGTGCTTTACAGCACCGTGTTCGCCTATCTAGAGCTCCTGTAGTCCTCAAAACAGTCCGTTTCCCTTGGGGGGAAGGGGCAAAAGCCTATTTGCTTGTGGAGGGAAGGGTGAGGGCTTTATCCCACATGCTCACTTTACTCCTTGGGGAGTGGGCTACATATAGGGCACGACTTCCCATAAGCTCTCACTTGAGAGAAAGCTATGGAGGCTCACTCTCCTATATATATATATCAAAAGACCGAGACCGAGACCGGGGCGTGGGTCGTGGGTCGTGGGTCAATTGGGGTTCTTTCTTTTCAAAATTTTTTTCTCCAATTAGAAAATCTTTCCTCTCCACATGTTTGGTTCTTCTTTAGAAATAAAATTTAATTTTTGATTTTTTTTAAATTTTTTATTTTCTATTTTTTTTTGGGTGGGATAAGTTTTCCAGGGTTTCCTTAGGGTTCAGCCTTAGCCGCGGCGCAGTTCGCACACACAGCACAGATCTGGGGATTCAAAAATCCCTCTCACACGCAGAAACCAGATAACAGAATGCACGCCCACACGCGGAGCGGAAAAATAGCAGAAATGCAGAAGACAAATTACAGAAACAGATTGCAAATCACAAAAAACACCTTAACAACAAACACACAGTCGCTTTCCTGCAGTGTAGATTAAACTTCACGCAGCAGCCGAGCTGCAAACTGGAGCTTGGTGCAGGGCAACTCCCCGGCAGCGGCGCCAAAAATGTGCGCTTTTGCCGCACAGGTAGCTGGGGACTTGCCGGACACCGTATGCGAGCCACGAATGGCTGCAAGCATACAACCAGGAAGGCAAGCTCAAAACAAAATGCAAAAGGTGTGTCACTCACCGCTTAACCGCTGCCTTGAAGGATTCCCGCGTCGCAGCCGTGAAGGAGGAGCCGCCGTCGCCGCTCTACCGCCTCTCCGCCGCCTCGCCGTGCCGCTACACAGTGCGCTCGATCGCTCTCTCACTCTCTCTCTCTCTCTCTCTTACACACACACGGGAGAAGGAAACCAAGGAGATAAGGCAAGAGCACTCTTGTATTCACAACACATGAGAATGAGGATTTTAGGGTTACATTTGACTCATATAGGTGACTTGGCCGTTCACACTTGGGCGCCCATACATGGCCGGCCGACCCTAACCCTTATCCTACTGATATCCAAGGTGCGCCTCTCATCGGCGATCACCCAATCCCTTCATCCTTAACATATGGTGCCGACAAGCCCGGCCCATGACTCAGAATATTTAAATTAATGACGTAAAATATAGTACGTCGCCATGTCCGCCATGGGTTAACAATTTCATTACTACCCCTATCCAGTAGCCAGCATTGGCTTTACCCCCATAAGAGAACATTGAAGAATGCAAGATCAAAATAGCAACAGACATTCGTGGTACTATGAAACCCTCCACAAGTTCAAAGGATGTACACTTAAGCTGGTTTATACCATTTGGAAGGTTTGCACATCTATTTACTTCATGTGAGGTTGTAAAGAAGACAAAGATAACCTATCAGATTAAGTCTTCTGGCAAAGATTGGTTGAGTTGATTTTTGGGGGATGAATGGTACCTTAAGAGGACTCAAGGTGTCGATGTTAGGTACTTATTGGGAACCAATATGTTAAATAACTAAGATTTTGGTCATTGATTCTAAGAACTAAATTTGTAATTATTTTGAAACAGGTACTTCACTGTAAGAAAAATGTTGTGTATATGTTACAAATATAGAAGGTGGCGACTATGGAAGGGATATTGGCTACACATGGATCAAGATATGCAAGATGGAGAACATTCTTCTATCATAGATGTAGTAATTCATTGTCAGGGTCATCACCCAACCATCATTAATGTAGAGAGCCATTGGCCAATAAGTTTCCTTAGACAAGAGATTCAAATGATGTGTAATGCCACTTCAAAGTCTTTAGGTTACTCGCAAAATACCACTCCATATTGTACTAACCAAGACCTTCCACGTGTAGAACTTTCCCTGTGTTTTGACTACACACAAAATTTTGAATGTTGCTAAGTTGAAGAAGGCCTTCGGGATTTCATGGTTCTCCTTGGGAGCCTCAAATGTTGCAAGCCACCAGATTTCATTTTCACTCTGTACACTGATATAATCTGGATGATCAGGTTTTATGGCTGGATCTGACGATCTATTTAATCAATTTTCAAGATTAATCTCTCAATCTTTTGCCCTTTGACAATTTCACTCTCGTCAAACTTTAGGATAAACTTCATTTTGCCTCCACATTTAGTAATCGACATGTTGTAAAATTTCACCACCATGACCTCCTACAATTTGCAAATATCAAACATAAAGTTGTTATTCGACTGGAAGTTGAATAGCAGTTCCATCACATCTTATTTGAATATTTGTGAGTGACAAAAATTTCTAGGATCGCCAAATAAAATGAAGCACATTTTCATTCAAGATATTTCTTGCCTTTTTTACTTGGTAGGGGTTTAGCAAGGCACTACCCTTTTTTTCTTTAACACAGCACACTAAAGCTTGAATCAAGTTCTTGTATATCATTGCGCATGATTCATTGTTGATGCTAATTTTGTTGCACATGACCTGTGCTTCACATGATGTGATTTCTTTCTTGATATCTTGTCATTTTCCTTCTACAATTTCATATAGTCGGTACTTAGAATAAAAGACTATGGACCTTACTGTATCTTTTGTGAGGATTTTTGCAATTACATCATCTCCCCCCACTCGCTTAGATTTCTCACCCTCTGGTTCTCTGCATAAACACTGCATCTATATTTCCCTCCTACTTTGCATAATTCAATGAGAGGTTTCCTAGGCCTTCTTTGTTCACGTGCTGCTGGAGTTGTTTCATATTTCACCATCTTCTCTAACATCATTAACAGCCTTTTGTTTTCGGCCTCTACTTCTTGCACCTTCTTTGAAAGTTCTGCATTCCGAACCTGTTGAGTATGAACAAAATTTGCCAAAGATTTACATTCACTCCCCTTGTTCTGGTACATAGCACTTAACTATGATATATTTTTCTTCTTGATCATTAATCTATGTGCAGACCAATAAACACTTTGATGTTGATTTGCAAGCCACTTTGTGTAGCCAAGAAATCTTGCATTTCCCTCACAAATGTAATTAACCACCAATAAAGTTAACCCAAAAAAGTTGGGTGGCTATTGGGACATGGGATTAGGTGGGTAAATTGACCCGTGAACCCATAAATCAACATGCTTTTTTCCTACTACTCTTTGCATCTCTAGGTTGAGGGGGTTGGCATTCGTTCTCTTATGTAGAGGTGCATAATCTTCATCCAAAGCCAGTTGTATGTGCCTCTTGTTTTCATTTCTTCTAGATTTCTATAGAAATGAAAGAGAAACATCCACAAAACATAACATTAATTAGTAGAAGATACATTCATGTTGAGTCTACAAGGCATAAGTAAAGCCGAGTCTACAAAATATAAGTAAAGAGTTTATCAAAATAAAAATGAAACACCATTATCATTTTTTATTACCTAGTTTGAGCTCCTTACCCCCGCTTTTCCAAGATTATTGCCATGCAACTCTGAGTATGATGGATCCATGGAGGAGTATAGAAGAAAATGACACCACAATAATAACCCATATTGAAAAGAATTAAAAAATGATGAAGAGGAGGAGGATCATCGTTTAGATACAAAATGTTTCACAAGAATAATGAATGATGATTAAGTGGAAGGGGACTCTTTGAATGAAAGAAAGAATGAGTACAAAGCTCACGGATTTCATTGCAGTGTAAAAAAGGTGGAGTTATTACATGTAGGATTTTGAGTAGATTTACAGGTGAAAATGGATATTTAAATAAAGTAATAGGTGGATCTTTATAAAAAACTATTAAGGAAGATCCAAAGAGGAGAGAGTGTGCCAATATTATAATATTAACTTTGGCACTTTTCCTTGATTCACGAAAGAGAGAGAGGGGCCTTCAAAGGCCCATTTGAGAGTCCAAATTTCCCCTAATGCTTGAGGATCTAGAAGTTGGGCTACTCAGAGAGCAAGAGGCTCTAGTGTAGGATAGGATATGCCTACCATCTTGTATGATTCAAATATCCATGGACATCCCCAACAATATTTTAACACCTCGGTTGGGGACATACACCATTCCCAACCTATGCCTCAATACCATATCCCTATGCTCATGTTAGTGAATCGAATGATGTATGTGGATGAGGACGGTAACACATATATCATAAGAGTGGTTGAGGAAGTGAGAAGGATGGAAAGGTTTGGGTAGAGGTAGTTTTCTTATCCAACATAGACCTAGAACATAGGGCTTTGAGGCCGAGTGAAGTGAGGACCTCTCTAGAGGAAATCACCTCGAGACCAAGAAGTGTTAGCAGTAAGGGGAAATTTTTCTTTTTACTCCTTAAGGGAAATAAAGTGTAGCCGAGAGTTGGTTTGGCCTAGTTTTTAGTGTTTTTTTATATTTTTGGACTTAGGTGTGATTAATGTTTCACGGAACAAAAAGTGTTTCCTTAAGTTGTGGTTTTCCCATGTTTCCCATGTTTCGTAGGACAAAAGGTTTTTATCATCTCCTGAATTTAAAGCCCCAGTGTTAGGAAAAACTTACTTTGTGTTAGAAAACCCAACCATAGTCGACTAAGAGAAACATACTCATCATCATCATCCGGATTGTGTGTCAAGCACCCAACTTTATTTATATATGTGATGTTTCTTGTTTGTTTTGCTTTTTTGGCTCAGGTCTTGCCTTCCAGCTAGGCCAGCCTTCTATTCTCTTTTTTGAAATGTTTCATGCTTTAAGCATTTCATTTAGCATGGATTCAGTCAGAGGTCTATAGAACTTACACAATTTGCTTCCATTCACAAAGGAATCAAAGGGTATTCCATCCAAGGTTTCCAGTCTCGCTGAACCAAAGATTGTAAATTTTGAAATGCAAAAAGGTCCCATACCCCCATCAGTTTCAATTTTTCTTTGTTCTTTTTTACTACATACATAAGTACAAGATCACCTTCCTTAAATTCACGTTTAAACTTTTTTTGTCAAACTAAGTCTTTTGATGTAGTTTCTCAACATAGATGCCATATGCCACTCTTAGCTTGGTTGCCCCTCAAGCTTTTCAGCAAGTGCTATCCTTAAAGATGGAATTATGAACTTCATAGGCATGATTACTTCCAAGCCATATACTAAGTGAAATGGTGACATGCTGGCTGTTTTGTAAGCTATTCAATAAGCCCAAAGTGCAACCAAAATCTTATGTTCCCAATCGTTTTGCTTCTCATTGACTATTTACTCATAATTCTACAAAGAATTTTGTTTTTACTTTCAGCCTATCCATTAGCTTGAGGATAATATGGAGAAGATTTTCGATACACAATGATGAATTCCCATAAAAGGAAATGTACAACTTCGTTTATGAAAGGTGTCCCCCTATCACTCACTATTTCCAATGGGCAGCCATAGTGGGTAATAGTTTGATGAATTCCCCCAAAAGGAAATGTACAACTTCATTTATGAAAGGTGTCCCCCTATCACTCACTATTTCCAATGGGCCGCCATAGCAGGTAATAGTATACTCATTAGATAAACTTTGCTATACTATGAGCATCAGCTTTTTTAACTGTGGCTTTGGCCTTCACCCATGGCTTTCACCCACTTTAAACAATAGTCCGTGTGGCCACAACGATATATCTTGGCCTTGTAGATTTTGTTGCTGAACTTATAAGACCGACAAAGTCCAAGCCCCATTTTTAGAATAAACTAAGAGACATGATAGCACTCAATGGCATTCTATCTTTGTTATGTGATGTCAAATCGTTGGCATTCATCATATCTTTTAACAAATTCAGTAGCATCTCCAAATAATGTAGGCCACTATAACCCAGCCTGAAGTAATTTCTTAGTTGTGACTTCATCTTTGAAATGTTGATGTTTCATACCTAATTTCAGGCACTAAAGTCTCTAAGGTAATTTCATCTTCAACTCCCACTTGGTAAATAGGACTCACTCTTAGTGGAGGTGGTTGAGGAGGCAATATAGGTGGAGGCATTTCAGGAGGTCTAATATTACTTCTCGTGATATTTGTGTTATGGTTAACTACCGGTGGTGCCAATAAAGCAAGTGACCTATGAGCACCAAGCAATGCCAAGGTTCCCGTTGCCAGGTTAGCTTTGAGTACTGGATTAAATCTATAGCATCAGCTAGTATCATGATTACCCATACGAGCACATTACCCATACGAGCACATTACCCATATGAGCACATTAGCCATACCATAGATTCAATCTTGGTTTTAAGTGAGGACATTCCATTGTCGTATGATTGGATTTGCAATACGCACACCAAACCATGCCCCTCTTAGGATAGAGGTGGGGATTGCCTGCCTCTTTTGGAATCATCTTAAATTCATCTTACATGGTCCCTTGAATTCGCACACCTACCCCCATGGTTGCATGCACAACACCCCTGTTTCTTGTCAAAAATAAACCACCCCCTTCCCCTTTTCAAATTTTCCCTCTCCCCCTTTTTAAAATCCCCCCCATCTTTTAATTTATACCCCCCTTACCAAAAAATCCCCATCCCTACTTTTATTTTTCAATTTATTAAAAGAACACCCCCTTATTCTCTTTTTTTCCATTTATTTAAAAAATCTTGCTTTTATATTTTCTAATTTATATTAAACCACACAAAATAGACTAACATGATATATAGAGGCCTAGTAATTTTGGCATACATGAATGTGAATCTCCTATAATACACTGTGTGCCCCACATGTGCCCCCGTCGAATTTGAACACATGCCCTTATGCTTATCTGCACAACACTCCCCCATCCCCTCATAAAAATAAACTACCCCCTCCCTTTCAATTTTCCCTCTCCCCCTTTTCAAAAATTTCCCCCCATCTTTTAATTTAAACTCCCCTTACCCAAAAAAGAGCCCCATCCTTGCTTTTATTTTTTCTATTTATTAAAAAAACGCCCCTAATTCTTTTTTTTTTAAAGAATCAAGGTGGTGTTAAAAAATTCTTGCTTTTATTTTTTAAAATTAATGTGAAACCACATAAAACATACTAACAAGATATATAGAGGCCTAACAATTTTGGCATACATGAATATAAACCTCCTATAATACTCTGTGTGCCCAATCCCATAAACCTTTGTATAGCCTTTTGGGATTTTCGGTCTCTTGAATTCTGCACTAACTCGGATATTTCCTTCATCGGTTGTGATCTCATTTTTGGACACCACATGTCTTAGGATTCTCACATGCCTAACCATGAATTTGCACTTTTCTAGGTTCAAGCAAAGCTTATACATGCATCTCTCCATACAATAGGTAAGGGATATGCTCCCTTCTCTCAACTTTGAGTTCACATAGAGGTCATCCCGGTGAAGATCTCTAAGAATTTCTATAGAAAATCCTTGTATGTGGCAGACAGTAGTTTTGTTGAAACATAGTTGGTGCATTTGTGTAAGTCCAAATGGTATTACTTTATATGCAAAAGTCCCATCCTCCATGGAAAAAGTGGCCTTATGTTAGTTTCTAGGATCTATGGACACTTGGTTGTGGTCTTCACCCAAGCTCTTCTCTTCGATAATCAGCATAGACACCAAATCTGTAAAATTGGGAATGTTTTCCCGAGTCTGAATAGACGTCTTGAACGCCTTGTATTGTGGCCCGAGACCACGTAGACAGACTTCCACCTTGTCATCATCATCTATTGACACACCAATAGATGCAAGGGATTCCACAATACCCTTTATCTTCAGCGCATAGTCATTCACAGACATGCTCTTTTTCTCCACAGTATGAAGTTCATTCTTTAACTGTATCTTACGTGCCTTGGTATTTGTTTCATAGAGCTTTACCAAGGTGTCCCACGCCTCCTTGGGGGACTTGGCATCCTGAATGTGCCCAATCATGGTGTCCTGTATACTAATGGATAGCCAATACATAACCTTCCTGGCTCCTTGGTTCCAGTCTTTAAACTTTTTCACATCTGCAGAGCAGTCGGATTTATATCCGGTATCTCCGGTGCCTCTTCATGCTCACCTTCTATGTAGTCCCAATAGCCTTTTCCCATTAGGAAATTCGTCAACCTGAACCTCCAAGCATGGAAGTTATTCTTGTCAAGCTTCTCAGCCACAATCTGAGTTATCCCATCATTTGACATCTTGCCAAACACACAACTTTACCAGAAACTGCACTCTGGTCTTTTTTGCACAAACTGCTGTATTTTCTACACAGCGGTACTGTAGTACTCTCAAATGTCACAACCAGTGACTTCAATGTGCATACATACACCCAATGGCAACTGTAGACCTCTTTGCAGCACCCACAGTGTCTGCACAGTCAATCTGTCTTCCTGCAGTTCTTAAAACAGAGTTCTGCAGAGAATCGATGACTTACCCGCAGTGCTCGAAATCGCCTGCTTTCTGAAAAACGGAGGTCCAGACGCTCCCGAAACGCGTTTTCGGCCCAAAAATATAGTCCGTAGAACTGTATAGTTGCCCAATAGCTTTACTCCCGCGAAGAAAGCTCCTCAATCAGAGATCGTTGCCGGTGCCTCCCGTAGAGCTCCCGACAAGGGTGTAGTCACCAACACAATAGGGAAGAGTAGTTGAAGCTCTTACCCTCGTACCGCTTCCTGTGGTTCTCTTGCTTGCAGCTCAGCCCTTAGCACGAACCAGGCTCTGATACCATGAAAAGATGCAGGGGGGAAGAGAGCTTGAGCTCTTGCAAGCACACACACACACTCACAAAACCCTAATAGAGAACACACAAGGTGAGAGGCTGAAATCTTCTTCTTCTCTACTCGACACTCAACACACCATATACAAGATAAGAGTACACACAATATGAAAGGTACTCAACCAATACATACACGGGTTCTCTATAGTGTGAACCTGACTAAATGAGCTGGAGCTATAACTATGCCAGTCTCTAGAATGGCTGTCACACAGCCTGTCATCCCACTGGCCGCATATCACCCAAGATCTCACCAACCATGCCAGTGGTATAAGTGTGGGGCCTATCCCCCAGGCGGGTCATCAGTGTCCACCGCCTCACTAGACGAGCTCGATATCTCAACAATTCATAGTATGTGACACTACTTCTATCCCTAGGTTTATCCTCAACTCGTGGAATGCAAGGTGGCCTTGCATTGACTAAGTGTAACTTCAAATCAGCAAATTATGCCATACGTTGTGCAATGTTATAATCCAAGGATGGAGCTTGTACCTGAGATGTTGAGGCTATCTCTACTCATGGTGGGGTCGGCACACTCGGAGAAGATTGGAATGTGGACTCAATATGAAGAGTGGCCTCCTTCTTCAAAGCAATACGCAGAGCCTCTTTAAAATTAGTGGGATCTTTGCTTAGAACTTTTCCATGCAAGTGGGGATCCAAAGCCCTGATAAACTTGCTCATCTTAAGGTGCTCCATTGCTAAAGAACTCTTTGAATCTCCCATAGAAGGTGAAGAAGAAGAAGCAACAACATGTAAAGCAGCTTGTTGATATTTGATGAACAAGGCTTCATACCTCACTGAAAAGGCAGAAACTAACTCTTCTCCTTCCTTTTGGAAAATTTGATCCAATTGCAATAGTAAAGCATTTGGTGACTCCACTGTCTTAAATCTCTCCTTCATTGCTTTGGTCAACCTTTCCCAATCATTCTTGGACTCCTGGCAAAGCCTCATGCCAAGTTAAGGCCACACCCTCCTGGCAAAGCCTCATGCCAAGTTAAGGCCATACCCTCCAAGAAATCTGGAAGTATTTCTGCCCTCTCCTTCATAGACCAACCCATCAAGCGGGCGGCATGCTTGGTTAAACTCTCGGAGATAACTCCCCGGGTCTTCTCCTTCCTATCCTTGGAATAGCGGAATGTTGAACATCTTGCACCAAAAGATGAGTAGCAACAAGGGAAATTTACTTATTTCAAAATAACTTTTCTTTAATCATGCGTGGGACTTTAAGGTTAAAATAGAATAGTTCTAAGTAAAACCTGCCCGCCGTCTCCACCAAAAGATGTGACACAAAGTTGAGGTTTTTTAGCTTGGGTGTTGGGACTAGTTTTTTCACAATGTAAGGAACCTCTAGACTCATAGTCACAGAAGAACCTTGAGGGGGTTGTTTGGAGGGGTTCCTCAACATCAACAAGTACGGTAGTGAATCAGCTTAAAGTTTTAGGGTTTACATTAGGCTAAGGTTTGGAATTATTCCTACCCTTCCTTATGGTGTTGAGGAATTGTTTAAATAGAGGGATCCATTGGGGGGTTAGGTAGGACGGGCTTGGGGGGAACTTTATGAGGCAGTCGTTTATGAGTTGCCCTTGACTACCAAAATGAAAACAAGTAATAGGTAGATTTTTCTATAAAATTTTTGAAAATATTTTTGACCACTCCCTAGGTTAATGATCATAATTATAAACTTAGGCAGGTCCTTATTAATGTCAATTTCAACCAAAATATGAGGATGCCATCTAGGGTTGAGTTCTAAGGAAGGTCTTTATCCCAAAACTTTACCTAATGGTGCTACCAACTTCTTCATGATATAGGGAGAAGGAAAATTTAAAAAGTTCCTCCCAAACAAGGAAAAGGCTGGGCTTGGATCCCATATTGGAGAATGAGGGGTACAACTTAAACAGCAAATAGTGAAATTTTAGACTAGCCATGGCCTAGGCGCCCCCAAAGCACTAAGAGGCCGTTAGGGAAAATCAGAGCTCATTTTGGGGCCTTTTGGCTAGAATAAAAAATCCGTCTCCTCCCATGAGAGAAAGGCCAACGTAATAAAGGAAAACTTGTAAATCAAATTCTAATTTGTAAAAAATGAAGAACTTATAAATCAAATTCTAATTTGTAAAAAATGAAAAACTAAAACTATTCTTTATTTTTAATGTAAATATCATCATTCAATGTAGGTGTATTTTTTATTTTCAATCGGATTTTTAGGTTGTCAAAGAAGTCAATGCACTTGGGAGGAAATCAAAGAGGAGTGAAAAAAACTTCCCTCCCAAAAACAACTTTTCTCGCTCATTTTTTTAGCTCTTCTATTTTCCAACGTTATTATTTTTTCACTCTCTTTGACAAGTATTGCTCCATAAGAAAAACAATAAACAAGCTTTTAGTTAATCAAAAAACCAAGTGGAATGAGGAGAGCAATACCATTAGGAGAAATATGGACTCTCCATTTTGCCCCTTAAGGAGTGAATTAAAAAAAATTGGCCTGACCAATGAGAGAGCTGGGATTCTAGATCTATGTAACATGGATCTTTTTGTCATATCTTTGCCCAAATCTCTTAAGATAATAAAATAATAGAGCCCATATCTTTAAAAAAATAGAGAAATGTTAGATTCTATATCTTTCATGTGAGATGTACCTTGCAGTTAGCACATGGAAGTTTGAAAACCGAATTTCATTTTTTTCTATTTTTTATGTTTAACTTTTTACTTTCCCTCCTTTTGCATTTCACTACCTTTTCATTTTTCCCCTTTTTTTTGGCGGAATTCAATTTTGCCATATCTTCTACAACTCTGGTTCTTTCTTCACGAAAATTTACAGGCATGTTGTTCTCCACCATAGCTCTCTCCTCCTAAAATTTCATCTCATTTGGACAAAACCTCTGTGAGTTGTTATGTCCGTTTTCTCACATGAACTTTCTCTTCTTTGCACCACAGATAGGTATCTTGATGTGAAGTGGCATCAAATTCTTGTGAGTAATTATCATATGTTTACGGTTTGTCTATGTTTTGTCTTGATGTGAGTAATAATCATAGGTTTAGGATTTGTTTATGTTTTGTCTTGATGTGTTGTTGTTTATTTTCTTAGGAGCAAGGTTGTGAATAACAAGGTTGTGTAAATCAAAGCAATAAGTTGTTATTTATTTCTTGTTGTTTTAATCTTTATTTGTTGCTTACAATCTTCTTTGCACAGTATTGATTTGAAGTGGCATAAAATACCACAGTAATGATCATAGGTTTAGGATTTGTTTATGTTTTCTCTTGATGTGTTGCTGTTTATTTTCACAGGAGCAACAAGGTTGTGAGCAGTAATTTGCTATTTATTTCTTGTTGTTTTAATCTTTATTTGTTGATTACAATCTTCTCTGCATAGTAATGATTTCAAGTGGCATAAAATACGACAGTAATGATCATAGATTTAGGGTTTGTCTATGTTTTGTCTTAATGTGAGTAATGATCACAGGTTTAGGGTTTGTTAATGTTTTGTCTTGATGTGTTTATGTTTATTTTCATAGGAGCAACAAGGTTATGTAAATCAAAACAGTAAGTTATTGTTTATTTCTTGTTGTTTTAATCGCTTACAATATAACATATATACTTATTAATCATGCAGCCTAGCTTTATTAATTTAGATGTCTTCAAGGAGGAGGAATATCAGTAATATTCACACAGTGGAGGTGTTTAACAAGAGAGATGATGAAGGTAACTGGATCCCTGATCAGTACAGTAAGTTAAATTGGATTTTAAGGTGACCAAGTACTTGTGGCAATTTCAAGGTCAAGCTCAAAGATGTCACAGACCCCAACAAGCAATGGAAAGGTAGAATCATAGAGTTCAGGAGACGCACAAATGGTATGAGTACAATATAACAGAGACTTTCATTCAACATGTTTATATGCAGAAAGAGATTCGAGTGCATCATGATAACTTTAGTGAAAGACATAAGCCTAACAGTAAGTTTATATCTCTGTGCTTTGCGTTCTTGTGCTTTAAGTCCATGGTTATTAGATAGAGTTTTAATACAAGCATGTTTGTTGCTTGCAGCTTTATATCCATCCACTCTGCATGGTTGGTAGAATGTAGAATGTTTTATTAGAAAGCTAAATGTTTTACATGTAGAGATAGGTGCCTTGTCTATGACAACAAGAGTGCAAGCGAATTGGCATCTCAGAATGTTTACTTTTATATTTCAGTGTATGATGTGGATAGACATAGTTTGGAGTATATTCCACTACCACCATTGTCTAGCCAAGGAATGGTATAATTCTAGCTTAGACATGTCAGAAGCATGTAGGGTAAAGATAAAAATTGATGTTCATGCTGCAATGAAACCATCCAAAGGCTCTAGAGATGTGCATCTAAGTTGGTTTGTACCATTTGGTTTGTTTGCACATTTGTTTGGATCCTGTGAAGTAGTTAAGAAAACTAAGATTACTTATCAACGCAAGTGCCCATCTGAGGATTGGATGACTTAGTTACTTGGTGAGTCATGGCATCTTAAGAGAACTCACCCCACGATGATACCATTGATGTGCATCAAGTGAATATAAGAAGTTGTTTCTCTAAAAGTGTTGTAAATTTAATTTTTCTTCATTTTCATAAAGTGTTGTGATTTTTTAAGTCTACTATGTTTCAAACCCTTTAATATGTAAGAAAATAATGATAAGTATAAATAAGTACAAACGTAAATATAAATATAAGTATATATTTAAGTGTAAATAATAATATAAGTAACTATGTAAATAATATAATAATAATAATAATAATAATATAATGTAACATGAAATAGAAGTATGATTTATTATTTATTATATTTTAATAAAGTGTTTTTTATTTACTAGAGTATAAACATAAGGTATAAAAATAAATATAAGTTTATAGATATTTGTAAGTAATATAATAAACACAAGTATAAATTTATTAAAAATATTATAAATTTAAGTGTAAGTATAAATATGAGTTTAAGTTATAGATCAAACTCATTTATACTATCTATTCTCTAGCTCTTTCTTTTGTGTGCTAGCTCTCCCCACTACCCATCATGGCCGCCTCCCCTGCTTTCCCGCGTGGATTAGCAGCACTCGCTATGCTCACCTTGGGGACCAGATCTACCCTAGGTTTTGCAAGAGTTTAGACCTCGAGCGTGTCATCTCCACCTTAGACCCAAACTCCACCTTGCTAGCTGCTAACTAATTTCTTAATCCTTTACTTCATTGATGATCAAAATTTCTCCCAAAGTTGCTAACTTTTAGGTGAATTTTGGTAATTTTATAGTCTTGTAGTAAAATGCTCATAACTTTTCGCTCGGTTGTCCGTTTTTGAAAGTTTTTATATAGGCACGAAGCTCTCTTCAAGCTCTACGTACCTATGTAATCCTCTTTTGTACAGTCTATATGTATTTAAAACTGCAATTCTCTATGTATCTCTATTTTTATAGACTTTTGGCCATTATTTCTTCTTAATAATGATTAATTCCTCTTAATCTCTTATCAAAAAGCAAATCCCATGTATCTTATCCTCTTGTAAGTGATTGCTGTATTCTTTTACTTTAAGATGTTCCGTCCAAATTGCCCAATTCGAACGGATGAACCTTACCAACATTCCGTCCAAATTGCCCAATTCGAACGGATGAACCTTACCAACATTCCCCGTATATTTTCGTTCACATAATCCTGAGTCGGAAGACTTTCTTCCAACAAAGAATTGCCCTCTTGTTTGGAGCTGCAAGACTGGCAGAAATTCTTGCTTCTCCCGAGCCTTTCATCTTTCCTTCCATGAATTATGATCTCACCTTTGATGTGTTTATCTTTATCTTAACCTAGAGAGAGAAAGGGAGGTGAGGAGGCTGTGAGGTTTCATTTGAACAAAGTGCCCTCCTTCAGAGAGAAATCCTCTCAAACTGAATAGAAATCTCTCATTAAGGCTCAGGGCACCCCAAGCCTAGTGAAAAAGAAAAAGGCCAAAGCTCAAAAAATCCATATTACCTCTTCTTTACAGAGGAAGAACAAAGGGAAAAAGAGTTTTAAATGAAGATTCTATTTTTTAGGGTTGGCACACTCTAACAAAGTTGTCATACTAAAATGAGATCTGCTTGGCCCGACAAAGTGTACAATCGTTCCTTCACAAGAGTATGCCCGTTCCATCACAAGAGAACGCCTATTCCACACACAAGAGAATGCATGTACCATCTACCAAGCCACGTCCATTCCTTCCTCAAACATACGCCCGTTTCTATCTTCTAAGCCACGTCTGTTCCCTTCCAAGTGAATTCATGTTCCCTACTCAATCTATGTCTGTTCTTTCAGCGCATCTCTACTCCTTACTAAGCATATGTCTGTTCCTCTAGCTATGTGTGTCTGTATATGTCCGTACCTTCTTGAAGAGAACACCCGTACCTTACCTCACATATGTTCGTACCTTTATAAAAAACTAAAATTGTCTAGAGGGAGATTCAACACCATCACTTTCCACCTTCATGCACCTACGCTCAGAGAAATTGGTGTGAAACAAAACCCTCCATTCGACGACGTAGAGCCTTCCTATTCTCAATTATCGGTGAGATCAGACCCTTCAATCAACAGAGTGTCTAGTCAAACAATGTTAGTCCTTGACAGCACCAGTGAGAGCGAGGAGCATCCTAACACGGGACGCACTACCCCTGACCTAGAGGCAAGAGGGTTGGTAGCCCAATGCATGGACACACCACTGACCCCCCTCAAGCAAGACCCAGAATCCCCTACACATTTTTCGTTCCCTTCCAAGGCGAATGCCCGTTTAAAAAAATTATCTTGGGAAATGCATAATCAAACAATCCATATCCCAGGGACAGGGGCATGGAACGTCAACCAAAAAGAGAGTCCACACCGCCACTAGACCATAGACCTGAGATAGGATGACAGAGTGAAAGTAACCTGATCTAGACTAATCCAACAATCTGGGGGGGCATGCCTACCACTTGGATGGTAGACTCATACGAAGATCATAGGTATATGCCCAACCTAGGACAAGAACCCACTCACCAGAGACTAGAAACCTCACCTTGAACAATTCTATCAACATGTAGCACCTAGGTACCAGTAATACCCACCTCACGGAATGTATCCCGGATATCATATGGGACCCTGTGAAGTTCAAACTAGTTCACCATTGAGGCAAGGACCACCAATGGTATACTATCCACCCAGACCATATCCCCCACCTATCTTACCCCAACTCGCACCAACCCCAACCATGGCAGGATTGACTCCGGAAATGTTGGAGATAGCCATGGAAATAGGGAGAGGGTAGCTGCAAGATTAACACCACCAGCACCCACTCAGCCGGCACAAGGGCCTAGACATGAAAGAAATAAACGTGCCCCATCTCTAAATTGATCACCAAGTTTGATGGATCTGGAGATCCCATACTACACCTAGAAACGTTCAATCAAATTTGTGAAGCATTTGGCCATGTGGATGACCAGGTTAAGGTGAGTGACTTTGGCCTCACCCTAGATGGAAAAGTTGGGCAATGGTTTCTATCACTGAAGGTAGAGGATAAAGCCACCTTTGAAGCCTTGAAAGAGGCTTTCAAAGTGGGATACTCAGGCAAGGAACCTGATGGAGCCCAATCAAACAATTACACAACGTAAGATAAAAGGATGGAGAATCCATCTGGAATTATATCAATCGGGTGAGATACCTCCATTCTCACTGTAATGATAGAGACAAGTTCTCAAATGAAAGGTTGATTGGGAGGTTCCTTGAGGGCCTCAAAGATGTACCGTTGCACAACTCCTTATATGCTCTAGCCCACACCTCCTTTGAGCAATGTTGTAGGAGTGCTATGGACTTTGAGGATAATTTCAAGGGAACTCATTCCCAAGAAGTGCATGAGGGCACATTTGAGGCATCCTTCAAAACTACCAGGACAAGATCTGAAGGGAAAGGGAAAGAGACATCTTAAGGACAATAGGTGGAGTAGCTGGCAGTAGCCTTGATGCAGCAAATGGCCCAACATTGGAGAACAAGCCAAGGTCAGGATCGAGACAGACAACCCCATATTTACCCAAAGAGGGAGTTAGTATGGTGCTTGATTTATGAAGCTAACAGTACTACCATGGAGTGTCCACATTTGAGACCTCAACCCACTCTCTACTGCGCTTTACGGCCAAAGGTGGGGCAATCTTCATGTCTTTGAAATCCTCCAATTAGTGAAAGTGAGCTTTACAATCCAGTCAAGTGACTTGGTAAAACAATACAAAAATGTAGCATGTGCCATCTTCTTCCATGGACATTGCAATCATAATACAAAAATTTACCTTATTCCTCCATCACTGTTGCGAATGCACCTCTGTTGTCCTCAACAATCCAACTCACGAACCTGGTATTATAGGATTAAGGCTAAGGAAGTTCTTGAGACCATTGAAAATCATAACAAGGTAACATGGAATTCTGATCCAAAGCAAAAAATTTAAACACGTGAAAGTGCAGAAAATCATTCACGACATGAACAGTTTTCTGACATTTCACACCGTGAATTGTTCTCTGCAATCTCACGGTCTCAGAAACGAGTCAATAGTATCTGACCAAAATTTAATTGGGGTAGAAAAATAGCTTATCAAATCATATTCACATGCACTTAAGGTCTAGAAAGCTCATCAGAGACAACCTCACTCCTAACGATAGTGCATCAAATCACCTAGGATCTTCCTATCAAAAGAGTGTGGGTTTAGGCCACTCAGTAAGCACTCAATTGAGTGTCTTAAGGAATTTGACCACCATCGAAACTAGTAGTGAAGAATCCATGGAAGAAGGGTTGCGATATTCTGGGTTTGGGGAAGAGGAGAAACCACCCTCCCCTACTACCAGATCTAGCGGTATCATTGATATAGCCCGCATATTTTTTGGTCTCCAAACCAACAATGATGAAAAGGCATAATCTGCGATGGGCATGGGTCCGTCAACTAGCGTTGGACTTGGTCCAAGCAAGAAGTATCTATCCAAATTTCAAATTCAAGGCTGTCAAACACTGGCACCCCCCGAATGAAAAGAGATATGGAAAGCACAGCCAAGACTAGTTAGGTATTCTTCCCAACCTTAGAGGAAGTGGAATTAGATCTGAAAAGGATTGAGGTAGAACGGCAGCTACAATACTTGAGCTTAAGGAAACAAGAGCTCGATACTCAAAGGGCTAGAGCCAAACAAAAGGATATGGGAGGTGTAAACTTATTTCATCATAGGGTAAAGAGCCGGAGATAGTCATGGGTAAGAGTGAGGAAGAAATTCCAAACTTAGAACCCATTCCAAACTTTGTAACCCTAGATGAAGGGGATAGGGAAGTGTAAACTTATTTCATCATAGGGTAAAGAGCCGGAGATAGTCATGGGTAAGAGTGAGGAAGAAATTCCAAACTTAGAACCCATTCCAAACTTTGTAACCGTAGATGAAGGGGATAATCTACCAAGAGAAGTGGGGGTGAAGTGGAAGACCGCCTATACACCAAAAAGGACATCAAGTAGATGATCAATCATCCCATGTTCCTACAGAACATGGAACTCTTAATTCTACAAAGGTGTACAGAGGCGACTAATGATGAGCCATTCCAAAATAAAGTGGCCGGACCATCCCATAGACCAGAAATGCCTAGAAGAGCCAACATAGGAAGAGGACGAGGTCTAGGTAGGGGGGAAGCATTTCCTCAAAGACCAAGGGCGGATCCAACCATAGATCTTAATGCAGCCACAAGGATGGATTTGTTGAATATGGCTACGGAAATGGGCCGAGGAATGGTCAGGGAACTAGGCATAGTCAATGATGTAACAATGATTCATGCTTTCTCACTGACCCTAGAAAGAAAAGCGCATCAATGGTTCCGAACCCTCAAACCTGAAGATAAGGTTAATTTCACACAGCTCAAGAATGTGTTTGTGCCCAGCTTTTCCAGAAGTGGTGACAAATGGAGTCCTATGGCACAGCTGCACAACATCAAACAAAAGGAAATGGAGTCGATGCGAGACTATGTATCTCGGCTAAAGCAATTAAATTCAAGGTGCAAACTACGAGAAAGGCTAACTGATGATGATCAGTTATTGCCTTGCTTTTGGAGAGGAGTTAGAGACCACAAGATGCATGATTATAGCCCGACCAGCTACTCTGGATGCATGTTGTAAACTAGCAATTGAATATGAAGACAATATGTTGGAATTGCCAAACCGGAAGATGTCAAAATATCTTTGGCAGCAACGACTTCACGTGTTTCGAGTCACCAAGAGATTAGAACTCAGAGCAAGCAAGCCAGAAACATGACTGTGGATGAACTCAGTAATGCAATATTGGAAAATTGAAGGTAAAGGATGGAAGAGAAACATTTGGGCATGGACATACCCATCTTTACCCCCACTGAGAGAATTTGTGTGGTGCTCTATGTGTAGGTTGAATCACACTACTGTGCTGAATGCCCACAGTTAAGAGCAAGTCCACTACTCTATTGTGCACACTGTGTAAAATTAGGGAATCATGAAACCTCCATGTGCTGCAGATATCCAAGGTTCCAAATAGTAGCACAGCTACCGGCACCTAGAGCTCCGTTGACCTTACCAGCACCACCTATGTAAATCATTGCAACTGCAGGATAGCCAAACTCTTCCTATTTACCTAGGGGGATGTTTTGGTGGGTATAGGACACTTAACCTCTGCCGCCACCTGTTCTATCACCACAACCACCATAGGATAAAATCAACCAAGTATTGATTCAAGAGCCATCACAGAAGATATGGATATGGTGCGTGAAGTAGAACTTAATGGAGAGTACTATGAGGAAGCTACGGAGATTGCACCAGAATTCTATGTTGAAAAGATGCAGGGGGGGAGAGAGCTTGAGCTCTTGCAAGCACACACACACTCACAAAACCCTAGTAGAGAACACACAAGGTGAGAGGCTGGAAATCTTCTTCTTCTTCACTCAACACTCAACACACCATATACAAAGATAAGAGTACACACAATATGAAAGGTACTCAACCAATACATACACGGGTTCTCTATAGTGTGAACCCAACTAAATGAGCTGGCGCTATAACTATGCCAGTCTCTAGAATGGCTGTCACATAGCCTGTCATCCCACTGGCCGCATATCACCCAAGATCTCACCAACCATGCCAGTGGTGTAAGTGTGGGGCCTATCCCCCAGGCGGGTCATCAGTGTCCACCGCCTCACTAGACGAGCTCGATATCTCAACACTCCCCCTCGAGCTCAACTCCATCTCATATACCCCAAGCGAAGCCCTGAATCTGCAGAGCTTCTCTGTACCCAATGCTTTGGTGAAGATGTCAGCTACCTGATCCTCTGTGCTGACATAAACAAGGTCAAGGTCTCCTGCCAAGACCTTCTCTCTGACGAAATGGTAGTGAACCTCTATGTGCTTCGTACGAGCATGAAAGATTGGGTTCCTGGCCAACTGTATACTGCTAATGTTGTCATAGAAAATGACAACTTGTCTATCCACACTGATAGACCCAAATCTGCAAGTAGCTTCCTCAACCAAGCTACCTCACATGCTGCCATAGCAGCTCCTCTGTACTCAGCCTCTGTACTCGATAGAGCAACCGTAGGCTGCTTCTTGCTGCTCCAAGTCACAGCAGCACTCCCCAAAGAAAACATGAATCCACTGGTAGATCTTCTGTCTGAGATACTACCAGCCCAATCAGCATCTCTGTACCCATATACACATATCTCTGTCCCAGTCTCATAGAATAGTCCACAATGTAAAGTAGACCTCACATACCTCAGTATGCGTCTCAATGCATCCAAATGTGGTTTCCGTGGAACCTGCATAAACTGACTCACCAACCCAACAGCATAGCTCAAATCTGGCCTGGTGATCGTCATGTATATCAAGCTTCCTACTATGCGCCTATACATAGTAGGATCCTCCAAAATCTCTCCTAAATCTGCACTCAACTTGCCATTCTGATCCAATGGCACAGAAATAGGCTTACAGCCTGTCATACCATACTTGGACATGTCCAAGCCATACTCTCTGCAGTAATCCAATACCATGTGGTGACCTAATCACCTCTATGCCCAAGAAATATCTGAGCTCCCCTAGATCCTTCATCTCAAACTTCTGTCTAAGCAAGATCTTTACATCAAAGATCTCTGCATCATGGTCCCCCGTAATCATCAAGTCATCTACATAGATAACAACAAGCACAACCCCTCTATCACCATGTCTCACATACAACGAGAAATCTGCATTGGCTACATGAAAGCTAATAGTGACAAGATATTCTGAAATCTTATCAGACCATGCTCTTGGTGCTTGTTTTAAGCCATACAAGGCTTTCTTCAACCTGCAAACATGCTCGGGGTGACTCACATCCTCATAACCAGGTGGCTGCAACATATACACCTCTTCTTGCAAATCCCCATGCAAGAATGCATTCTTTACATCCATCTGATGTAAAGACCATTGCTTTGACGTAGCCACTGCTATCACAACTCTCATTGTTGCCATCTTGGCAACTGGGCTAAAAGTTTTCTCATAATCAATGCCATATGTCTGTGCATATCCTTTGGCTACCAATCTAGCCTTGTACCTGTTTATGCTTCCATCACTGTTATGTTTTACTTTGTACACCCACTTGCATCCAATGGCTTTCTTGCCTTCAGGCAATTGCACTAAATCATCCCAAGTTTCATTTCCATATAGTGCATCCATCTCCTCATCCATGGCTTTCTCCCAACACACATTTCCAACAGCCTCATCAATGCATGTGGGCTCTACAACCTGCACAACCTTTGCCATATATGCATAGTGATGTGCCACATAACCATCATAGGTAAACTTCTGCACAAGATTTTTTACTCTCCCAGATCTTCGCAGCTTTTCATTCATGGCTTCCATAGCCTTCTTTACACCAGGTGTTCTCATAGCTAGGATCCCAAGCTCCTCATCAAGGCTCATATCTGAGCCACTAGACTCTCCATCAACATGAGAATGCCCTGCAGAAATGTCAGGCATACCAAGGGGCTCAACCACTTTCTCTTTTCCTTTACATGATGTACTAATCACATTTGCAAGACTGGTATTATGACGCAGCCTGCCACTCCATGGTCTATCAATAGACCCACTAGATGAGGACTCTCCTGGTCCACTCAAAGACAGTGATTGCTGACCTGCATTCTGTGCAACCACACTTCCACTCACATCAGCCCCAACAGCTTCTTTTTCAGCAACATACCAGCTGCTCATCTCATCAAAGACAATATCCCTGCTTACCCTCAACTCACGTGTAGCAGGGTTATAACACCTGTATCCCTTTTGCTCAAGGGAATATCCAATAAACACACATTTTTCAACTTTTGGATCCAGCTTAGTTCTCAGCTCATCTGGCACATGCACATATGCAATGCATCCCAAAGACTTTCAGATGAGACAAATCTGGTTTTCTGCCAGTAAACCTCTCCTCTGGAGTTACATCATGTATGGCTACACTTGGAGTCCTGTTCATGATGTATACTGCTGTAGAAACGGCCTCAGCCCAATAGCTATGCGGCATATTCTTCTCTTCCATCAATGCTCGCGCAATCTCAGCAATGTGCCTGTTTTTCCGCTCAGCAACTCCATTTTGCTGCGGAGTGTATCTGCATGTAAACTGTCTCTGAATACCATTCTGCTTCAAAAATTCAAAGAACTCATTGGAGAAGTACTCTCCCCCTCCATCTGACCTTAGGCACTTTACATATTTTCCTGTTTGCTTTTCAACCAAAACTTTGAAATTCTGAAAGTGAGTGAACACCTCACTCTTTTCCTTCATGAAATATACCCACACTTTCCTTGTATGGTCATCAATAAATGTCACATAATATCTGCAGCCTCCCATAGACATGGTCTTCGTAGGACCCCATACATCTGAATGCACAACATCTAGTGCATTTCTGCTCACATATCTATTACGTGGAAATACATGCTTTGTTTGCTTTCCAAATTGGCATGCTTCACATATTCTCTGCATACCTTCCACTTTAAACTTTGGCAGCCCTGTCATAATTCCTTTAGTCTACATAGACTTCATTCGCTGCACATTCACATGTCCAATTCTTTTATGCCAAATGTTTGTGTCTGCAACAATTCTTGAACCATTTGCAAACATCGCAGCACTCATTTTAGGCATGTCTACATTTAACGTAAACATTCTGTCCACTCTGTTGCCTTTTGCAACCAACCTGCACTTGTCTTTAAAGTCTTCAACATAACAACCATCATGGTTAAACCGAACCTGCAAACCCTGCTCAATCATCTGGCCAACTGAAACCAGACTCTTTGTTATGTTCGGAACGTGAAGTACATCTGCAAGGTACTTCACTTTGCCATCCTGCATAGACAATCCTGCATAGACAATGGCACATCTCCAACATGGGCAATTGGATGAGCAGTGTCATCTCCTGTTTCCACAAAACCTGGTCTTTCAAGGTTTTTCATCTCCTTGAACCACTCCCCATGACTTGTCATGTGGTTCGAAGCACCTGAATCCACATACCATACATCATCTTTTTTTGCACCTGAATCCACATACCATACATCATCTTTTTTTGCTGCTTTAACATTTTCAGACATGGCATTCACGACATGCTGCATAACAAACAACCTTTCATTATCCTCATTATTTCTGCTTGAGGATGCATAGTTGTTTTGCTACACTTTCCCATTTTGCATGTCAGCCTGCTTCTTATAACATTCTGCCTGCACATGTCCAGGCTTACCACAATAATACCATTCACGTGCATCATTATACTGCCTTTGCCAATTTCCACGGCCTCTTTGACTCCTCCTGCCTCTGAATTTGCCTCTTCCACCTGTGTGTTGTTGTTGTTGTTGTTGTGTATTCTGGGACTGTTGTTGTTGCTGCTGCTGGCCATAATTCTGATTACCTATTTGGCCACCTCCTTGACCGCATCCACGGCCTCCTCTACCTCGTCCTCTTCCTGAACTTGTGTAGAAGGCATGTTGCTCTGAACTGTTTTTGTTTTGTGAAGACTGTTGGTCTTCACCCAAGCTCTTCTCTTCTATAATCAGCATAGACACCAAATCTGTAAAGTTGAGAATGTTTTCCCGAGTCTGAATAGACGTCTTGAATGCCTTGTATTGTGGCTCGAGACCACGTAGACAGACTTCCACCTTATCATCATCATCTAGTGACACACTAATAGATGCAAGGGATTCCAAAATACCCTTTATCTTCAATGCATAGTCATTCACAGACATGCTCTTTTTCTCCACAGTATGAAGTTCGTTCTTCAACTGTATCTTGCGTGCCTTGGTATTTGTTTTATAGAGTTTAACCAAGGTGTCCCACGCCTCCTTGGGGGACTTGGCATCCTGAATGTGCCCAATCATGGTGTCCTGTATACTAATGGAGAGCCAATACATAACCTTCCTGGCTCCTTGGTTCCAGTCTTTAAACTCTTTCACATCTGCAGCAGCCGGTATCTCCGGGTGCCTCTTCATGCTCACCTTCTATGTAGTCCCAATAGCCCTTTCCCATCAGGAAATTCGTCAACCTGAACCTCCAAGCATGGAAGTTATTCTTGTCAAGCTTCTCAGCCACAATCTGTGTTATGCCATCATTTGACATCTTGCCAGACACACAATTTTACCAGAACCAGCACTCTGGTTTGTCCTGCACAAACTGCTATATTTCTGCAGCGGTACTGTAGTACTCTCAAATGTCACACCTAGTGACTTCAATATGCATACATACACCCAATGGCAACTGTTGACCTCTTTGCAGCACCCACAGTGTCTGCACAGTCAATCTATCTTCCTCCAGTTCTTAAAACAAAGTTCTGTAGAGAATCGATGACGTACCCGGCCGCAGTGCTTGAAATCGCCTGCTTTCTGAAAAACGGAGGTCCAGACGTGCCCGAAACACGTTTTCGGCCGAAAATTCTGTCTGATAGGACGTTATAGTTGCCCTATAGCTTTACTCCCATGAAGAAAGCTCCTCAATCAGAGATCGTTTGCCGGTGTCTCCCATAGAGCTCCCGCGACAAGGGTGTAGTCACCAACACAAATAGGGAAGAGTAGTTGAAGCTCTTACCCTCGTACTGCTTCCCGCGACAAGGGTGTAGTCACCAACACAAATAGGGAAGAGTAGTTGAAGCTCTTACGCTCGTACTGCTTCCTGTGGTTCTCTTGCTTGCAACTCAACCCTTAGCACGAACCAGGCTCTGATATCATGAAAAGATGCAGGGGGGAAGAGAGCTTGAGCTCTTGCAAGCACACACACACTCACAAAACCCTAGTAGAGAACACACAAGGTGAGAGGCTGGAAATCTTCTTCTTCTTCACTCAACACTCAACACACCATATACAAAGATAAGAGTACACACAATATGAAAGATACTCAACCAATACATACACGGGTTCTCTATAGTGTGAACCCAACTAAATGAGCTGGCGCTATAACTATGCCAGTCTCTAGAATGGCTGTCACATAGCCTGTCATCCCACTGGCCGCATATCACCCAAGATCTCACCAACCATGCCAGTGGTGTAAGTGTGGGGCCTATCCCCCAGGCGGGTCATCAGTGTCCACCGCCTCACTAGACGAGCTCGATATCTCAACATATGTCCTATAGAATAACTCTTCAGTACCTGTGTTTCAAACCACGGTACAGTGGAAGGGCAAGGACATAAATTTAAACATGAGGAGAGGACCGCTACAATGTTTTGGTTTGCGTGGGGGACCGCATCGAATCTGAATGTCCAAACAAGAATATGGTTCATACGCACCGAACCCAATAATTGACTGCTCCACCCACCAATGACATGCCAGTACTTATACTAAATGTGGGATTGATCATTTGATCAAAGATTGTCCATATCGCGCAAGTGGGATTGATCATTTAATCAAAGATTGTCCATATCGCGCAAGTGGGATTGATCATTTGATCAAAGATTGTCCATATCGCACAAGTGGTTTGAATTCCACTTCTAACTAGGCCATTGTCCGGACCATTAGTGTGCAACCTAGAAATATCATGCCACTCAATGTCCTCACACAAGCCTAGGCCCCATTGGGGGACAAAGGGAAGAACCCAATAGATGCAACCACTTCCAGAATTGGATGGAAAAGGAGGGTGAAAAAAGTGGGTAAGGGTGACACCACGGTCACAATCCAAGATGGATCCGAAGAAGATACGATTGACACCAGATCCACCCAATCAAGAGAAGAAGGGGATCAAGCGATCAAACAAAAAGAGCCTGACCTAGAGATGCAAGGGAAAAGACCATCAACCCCTAAAGGAGTTAGTGAATACCCAAATGCCGAAGATGAGATAAGGAAGCTCGAAGAAGACAAGGACCTAGTAGAAGAGTGTCAACGACTTCATGAACCCAAGTTAAGAGCTAATCGGGTCAGTGATATAATGTATCCAAGAAATGAACCAACAATGGAAAGGGAATTGGACGTAACTACTCCAATTCCATAAGATATGGAAGAGGGATCTCAAGGAAACACAATGTCAAGAATGTTTGAGGAAGATGCGCAGGATGAGTCCATCCATTCAATCCCTAGGGATGGATACAAGACACACACATGGAAGGAACCCTCGATTTCCAGAGAACCCAAACACATAGGGGGCCTTGGGACCATACTGTCCACTTCTGTGCAAATGCCATTGGGACAACTGCTACTACGTAGTTCACCAACATTATGGGAAAACATATAAAGGAATGGGTAGAAGGCGGACTAAGGCCAACTGACACTATAGAGGATGTTTTGTCACCGCTAGTAGAAAGAGCCTTAAAACACACAAGGGAAAGAACAACTAGAGTCATCAATCAAGATACCGGTTAATCAATTGGGGCACTATTACAAAAGTGACGACACTAATGCTACAATCCCAATTCATCATAACGGGTACCAGGCACTGGCTATCCTGGATGGTGGGGTGGGGGTTAGCATCCTCACAAAACGGTGTTGGGAAAACTGTTGGGAAAACTCAATCTAAAAAGAGCAGATCTTATCATTAAAATGGAAAATAGAACATCTTCAAGGCCCATTGGGATTTTAGAGAATGTGAGACTCAAACTCTTTACGTTTTGCTACCATCATATATTTATAGTAATGAACTTTCTATGCCAACCAGACTTTTACGTTTTGCTACCATCATACATTTGTAGTAATGACTTTCTATGCCAACCAAACTTATATGACATAATATTGGGGAGACCCTTCATGAGGGAATCCCAATTGGTGCATGATTGGGCATTAGATCATGTGTATGTGCATAGGGATTCACAAATTCTAAAGATAGATCTAAGAACATGGAAAGCACACCCCATGGAAGCGCAACTGTTCGGTAATGATTCAATCACAAGCGAGCGGACCACATCCATACAAATGTGCCAACCCATGGTGGAGAATTCCAAAGTGGAAGAGGAAACGAAAATGTATGCATCACTTCCTCCTCTGGATTTTAGTGAAAACTGGATGCATGTACTAGCTACCATAGATGTGAGGCAACACTGAGGAAAGAATATGTAGAATCTGGAACTATTTCCACTACCTTTGCATGTATGGTCAATTGGCAAACCATTGATGAGGAATCAGAAGAGGACGTCTATAGCATAGAAGGGATTGGATCACAGGGGCGTACCAATGCCCAACACCTTAGAAGATGGCGAAAGTAGAAACGATATATTTCTCGACAAAATGCCCTACTATGAAGAAACAATATATTGCTCGACAAAATGTCCTACTATGAAGAAAACCTATGGATGCGCAGTGGCTGAGATACCTCGAAGCCACTAAGGTACACAACGAGTTTTCTAAGGATTGGGGTAAGGAATTGAGTAAGATATCACTTGAAGGGAAACATAGGGAGGAAGTCATTCTTTAAGAACCAAAAACGTTGAAGCTTACGAAAGCTGAGCACTGAAAACGAAACAAAGCTTTGGTAGAAGCTGAGCGAGCAAGAGGCCATGAAAGTTATGGCTAAAATAAAAAAGTGAGAATGAGGATAAAACAAACTTGCTTTCAGTACAAGACCATTTCAAAACCTACACAGTTGATAAACGAAAGGTGGTCTGACTAATGGCAAAAAGAGTTAAGGAAGATGGGTTGACCACATCATACGATGGCCCAGCTGAAGTCAAGGAAGTTGATATTACGAGACTAGGGGAGGAATCCAAACCTGTTTATATCACTATAAGGACTTGACTTCAGTTGATGAAAATGAGCTTGTTACTCTCCTTAAGGAGTTTAAGGATTGTTTCGCCTGGAACTACAAAGAGATGAAGGGTGTACCACCTAAGGTGGTGCAACATACGATCCCAATCATGGAAGGATCAAGACCAACCAGGCAAAAACCATACCAGATGAATCCTAAATATGCGGCAATTGTAAAGGAGGAAATTGATAAACTCATGCTGCGGATTTCATCTATGAGATAGAACATATGGATTGGTTGTCACTAATCGTAATAGTGCTAAAGAAGAATGGGAAACTTAGGGTATGTGTTGATCTTAAAAAGGTCAACCCAGCTGCTAGGAAGGACCATTATCCATTGCCCTATACGGAACACATTTTGGAGAGAGTAGCTGGTGAAGAAGCTTACAACTTCTTGGATGGATTTTCAAGCTACAATCTAGTGTCTATAGCACATCGGAAGACTAGAATAAGACAGCCTTCAATATAATGTGGGGGACGTTTTCTTACAAAGTCGTGCCTTTCGGTCTCACCAATGCCCCAGTAACATCCAATGATTAATGTGCACAACCTTCAAAGACTACTTACGCAGAAGTGGTTGTTTAGCAGAGAAAGACTTATTCTTTCTTGATTACTCCTCTTGTAAAAGTAAGCCCACCAACTCTTCAAACGAAAGTGGTATTTGATTTCCATGTATTGACAGAGTTAGTGATGCGTAAAAGTTTATGTAAGAAGGTGTAATGAAGTTATTGTTTTAAAGATCATCTCATCTATGTTCAATAATTTCTTCTGCAAGTCCTAAACCTTAGTGAGATTCTCTATCATACTATCTCCTTCTTGCATATCTAGCTTGTCCAATTGCTTCTTCAAGTAAGCAATATTGGCATCAATCTTTGATTGATACATAGTCTAAAGAACTTCTCATGCATGTTGTGTTGTTCTACATGATCTGATGTGTGGTGTAATTGACCGCTTTATTGTCAAAGCAATCACAGACCTAGCATGTGCACGTCCTTAACATCCCATCACTTTTACTTAGGACTTGGAGAGGTACCGGTGCAGTAAGTGGTGGTGGCTATGCTTCTCAACGCTCCTTACCATGGCCACACGTGGCAGGTGCAATACCACTAGGAGGATGAAATTCCTCGCCCCTCACCCACGGCCAGGCGTGGTAGGTGCAGTACCACCATGACAAAGCTCATCTATGGAAACATGATCCCAAAGATTCTTAGCAACAACCAAGATGTTCTTTACCATAAAACTCCATTGGGAGTAGATGGTTCCATCGAGCTTGTCCTCTCAGGACAATACCCCAAAAATGTCTTTATCTTGAGCTTGAGCCATACTGTCACATCATGCGCTTGGCAAATGAAACAACAAAACCACAAAAGCTATACACAAAGCTTCTCACCAAATCTCTGAGAATAAAATTCCATTTGACACAAAGCCAAGAACTGATGCGTGACAAAAAAAACCTGTTTACGTGTGTGACTAGAGATCCTTATAGTTGAAACTTATCCGAGGCTTTCCAAAAACCAACTTCTGATTTGTTGGCTCAAAACAAAATTTTGAGGGCACGAACAGCTTTGAAAGTGGGGTAAAGCCCAAAACACCAGCCAGGATATGTGCTCAAAAGTCTCCTAGATCGCCAAGTTTGCAATTAGGACCTTGAACCAGAAAAGCATCTGAAAAGTGCACATGCAAGATTATATGCGAGTACAAAACCTTAAGGAGATAATGCGTCCTTTCACACAAGATATCCAGGGGGAAAAACCCAAAGGAATAAAAAGTGCCCTTGGTATGCTCCATGTTCACACGTACTACCACTACACGAGAATCCTACAAAAAGAACCGTAAAAGAAAAATCTTGAGCTGAGGGTGGATGCAAGACATCTCCAAATGGTTCAATAAGTGGAATGCAAATCACTGATGCCTCCTTGGATCCCATGATCAATGAGGCATTCCTCCAACGACAATGCACGGAGGATCACACTTCATGTGCTACACTACTATCCACACTCATCCCTGCCTATAAGGCCACGTACATTCTTCTATGAGGAAAGAGAGGTTCCCGCACCCATCCCCATCTTGGCAACGATTTGCACATTGGCATGGCAATCCATCTTAGCTTCCATTCTCTCGTTGAGGAACGGGCAATGCACATTATGCCCCATGCGAGCGAGCCTGGTTGACCGAGCGCACCACACCCTTCTTGAATGTCTGGCCTTCGCTCCACTTCTTGGACCTCTTCACCAAGGCACACACCATCATCTCCCCAATTTTCCCTGTCTCATGTGGCTTATTTTTTGGACCAATGAATGTGCTCTTAAGATTGGCATTGGTTCTAGCACTTACCCTAGATGTTAAAGGGAAATAGAGACCATCCATCATCTCTTTATTACTTGCCCTATGAACTATGATGCTTTGCATCTCCTAAATAGTCTCATCTTGCCCTTCCACCCATCTGTTCTAAACTGGAAAGAATTGCTATTAGGAATCACGTTTCGTTGTTCAACAACTCTATTAAAGTTACATACTTATGGAATATGTGGATGCATAGAAATCAGTTTAGTGTTTCAACATAAAAAAGTTGACTTGGTACAAGGCCTGAGGCATTTCTTGACTATGCAGATGCGTAGTGCACTGAAGGAGGCAAACAACAAAATGCAGAATGAAATTACAGTACTAGAGGCAGGTTAGGCTTGTTGAGATATCGAGCTCTAGTGAGGCGGTGGACACTGATGACCCGCCTGGGGGATAGGCCCCGCACTTACACCACTGGCATGGTTGGTGAGATCTTGGGTGATATGCGGCCAGTGGGATGACAGGCTGTGTGACAGCCACTCTAGAGACTGGCATAGTTATAGCGCCAGCTCATTTAGTCGGGTTCACACTATAGAGAACCCGTGTATGTATTTGGTTGAGTACCTTTCATATTGTGTGTACTCTTATCTTTGTATATGGTGTGTTGAGTGTTGAGTAGAGAAGAAGAAGATTTTCAGCCTCTCACCTTGTGTGTTCTCTATTAGGGTTTTGTGAGTGTGTATGTGTGCTTGCAAGAGCTCAAGCTCTCTTCCCCCCTGCATCTTTTCATGGTATCAGAGCCTGGTTCGTGCTAAGGGCTGAGCTGCAAGCAAGAGAACCACAGGAAGCGGTATGAGGGTAAGAGCTGCAACTACTCTTCCCTATTGTGTTGGTGACTACACCCTTGTCGGGAGCTCTACGGGAGGCACCGGCAAACGATCTCCGATTGAGGAGCTTTCTTCGCGGGAGTGAAGCTACAGGGCAACTATACGCGTTTTCGGACTGAATTTTTTGGGCCGAAAACGCGTTTCGGGCGCGTCTGGACCTCCGTTTTTCAGAAAGCAGGCGATTTCGAGCACTGCGGGTAAGTCATCGATTCTCTGCAGAACTCTGTTTTACGAACTGCAGGAAGACAGATTGACTGTGCAGACACTGTGGGTGCTGCAAAGAGGTCTACAGTTGCTATTGGGTGTATGTATGCACATTGAAGTCACAGGTTGTGACATTTGAGTACTACAGTACCGCTGTGCAGAAATTACTGTAGGTTGTGCAGAAAAACCAGAGTGCAGGTTCTGGTAAAATTGTGTGTTTGGCAAGATGTCTAATGATGGCATAACACAGATTGTGGCTGAGAAGCTGGATAAGAATAACTTCCATGCTTGGAGGTTCAGGTTAACGAATTTCCTGATGGGAAAAGGCTATTGGGACTACATAGAAGGAGAGCATGAAGAGGCACCGGAGATACCGGATATAAATCCGACTGCTGCAGATGTGAAAGAGTTCAAAGACTGGAACCAAGGAGCCAGGAAAGTAATGTATTGGCTATCCATTAGTATACAGGACACCATGATTGGGCATATTCAGGATGCCAAGTCCCCCAAGGAGGCATGGGACACCTTGGTAAAGCTGTATGAAACAAATACCAAGGCACGTAAGATACAGTTGAAGAATGAACTTCATACTGTGGAGAAAAAGAGCATGTCTGTGAATGACTATGCGTTGAAGATAAAGGGTATTGTGGAATCCCTTGCATCTATTGGTGTGTCAGTAGATGATGATGACAAGGTGGAAGTCTGTCTACGTGGTCTCGGGCCACAATACAAGGCGTTCAAGATGTCTATTCAGACTTGGGAAAACATTCCCAACTTTACAGATTTGGTGTCTATGCTGATTATCGAAGAGAAGAGCTTGGGTGAAGACCAACAGTCTTCACAAAGCAAAAACAGTTCAGAGCAACAGGCCTTCTACACGAGTTCAGGAAGAGGACGAGGTAGAGGAGGCCGTGGACGCGGTCAAGGAGGTGGCCGAACAGGTAATCAGAATTATGGCCAGCAGCAGCAGCAACAACAACAACAGTCCCAGAATCAACAACAACAACAACACGCAGGTGGAAGAGGCAGATTCAGAGGCAGGGGGAGTCAAAGAGGCCGTGGAAATTGGCAAAGGCAATATAATGATGCACGTGAATGCTACTATTGTGGTAAGCCAGGACATGTGCAGTCAGAATGTTATAAGAAGCAGGCTGACATGCAAAATGGGAAAGTGCAGCAAAACAACTATGCATCCTCAAGCAGAAATAATGAGGACAATGAAAGGTTGTTTGTTATGCAGCATGTTGTGAATGCCATGTCTGAAAATGCTGATGCAGCACAAAAAGATAATGTATGGTATGTGGATTCAGGCGCTTCGAACCACATGACGAGTCATGGGGAGTGGTTCAAGGAGATGAAGAACCCGGAAAGACCAGGTTTTGTGGAAACAGGGGATGACACTGCTCATCCAATTGCCCACGTTGGAGATGTGCCATTATCTATGCAGGATGGCAAAGTGAAGTACCTTGCAGATGTACTTCATGTACCGAACATAACAAAGAATCTGGTTTCAGTTGGCCAGATGATTGAGCAGGGTTTGCAGGTTAGGTTTTACCCTGATGGGTGTTATGTCGAAGACTTTAAAGACAAGTGCAGGTTGGTTGCAAAAGGCAACAGAGTGGGCAGAATGTTTACGTTGGATGTAGACATGCCTGAAATGAGTGCTGCGATGTTTGCAAATGGTTCAGGAGTTGTTGCAGACACAGACATATGGCATAAAAGAATTGGACATGTAAATGTGCAGAGATTGAAGTCTATGCAAACAAAAGGAATTGTGACAGGGCTGCCAAAATTTAAAGTGGAAGGTATGCAGAAAATATGTGAAGCATGCCAATTTGGGAAGCAAACAAAGCATGTGTTTCCACGTAACAGATATGTGAGCAGAAATGCACTAGATGTTGTGCATTCAGATGTATGGGGTCCTACGAAGACCGTGTCTATGGGAGGCTGCAGGTACTATGTCACTTTCATTGATGACCACACAAGGAAAGTGTGGGTATATTTCATGAAGGAGAAGAGTGAGGTTTTCACTCACTTTCAGAATTTCAGAGTTTTGGTTGAAAAGCAAACAGGAAAATATGTCAAGTGCCTAAGGTCAGATGGAGGGGGAGAATACTTCTCCAATGAGTTCTCTGAATTTTTGAAGAAGAATGGAATTCGGAGACAGTATACATGCAGATACACTCCGCAGCAAAATGGAGTTGCTGAGCGGAAAAACAGGCACATTGCTGAGATTGCGCGGGCATTGATGGAAGAGAAGAATATACCGCATTGCTACTGGGCTGAGGCTGTTTCTACAGCAGTATACACCATGAACAGGACTCCAACTGCAGCCATACATGATGTAACTCCAGAGGAGAGGTTTACTGGCAGAAAACCAGATTTGTCTCATCTGAAAGTCTTTGGATGCATTGCATATGTGCATGTGCCACATGAGCTGAGAACTAAGCTGGATCCGAAAGCTGAAAAATGTGTGTTTATTGGATATTCCCTTGAGCAAAAGGGATACAGGTGTTATAACCCTGCTACACGTGAGTTGAGGGTAAGCAGGGATGTTGTTTTTGATGAGATGAGCAGCTGGTATGCTGCTGAAAAAGAAGCTGTTGGGGCTGATGTGAGTGGAAGTGTGGTTGCACAGAATACAGGTCAGCAATCACAGTCTTTGAGTGGACCAGGAGAGTCCTCATCTAGTGGGTCTGTTGATAGACCATGGAGTGGCAGGCTGCGTCATAATACCAGCCCTGCAAATGTGATTAGTACATCACGTAAAGGAAAAGAGAAAGTGGTTGAGCCCCTTGGTATGCCTGACATTTCTGCAGGGCATTCTCATGTTGATGGAGAGTCTAGTGGCTCAGATATGAGCCTTGATGAGGAGCTTGGGATCCCAGCTATGAGAACACCTGGTGTAAAGAAGGCTATGGAAGCCATGAATGAAAAGCTGTGAAGATCAGGGAGAGTGAAGAACCCTGTGCAGAGATTTACATATGATGGTTATGTGGCACATCACTATGCATATATGGCAAAGGTTGTGCAGGTTGTTGAGCCCCCACATGCATTGATGAGGCTGTTGGAAATGTGCATTGGGAGAAAGCTATGGATGAAGAGATGGATGCACTATATGGAAATGAAACTTGGGATTTAGTGCAATTGCCTGAAGGCAAGAAAGCCATTGGATGCAAGTGGGTGTACAAAGTCAAACATAACAGTGATGGGAGCATAAACAGGTACAAGGCTAGATTGGTAGCCAAAGGATATGCGCAGACATATGGGATTGATTATGAGGAAACTTTTAGCCCAGTTGCCAAGATGGCAACGGTGAGAGTTGTGATAGCAGTGGCTGCGTCAAAGCAATGGTCTTTACATCAGATGGATGTAAAGAATGCATTCTTGCATGGGGATTTGCAAGAAGAGGTGTATATGTTGCAGCCACCAGGATATGAGGATGTGGGTCACCCCGAGCATGTTTGCAGGTTGAAGAAAGCCTTGTATGGCTTAAAGCAAGCACCAAGAGCATGGTCTGACAAGATTTCTGAATATCTTGTCACTATTGGCTTTCATGTAGCCAATGCAGATTTCTCATTGTATGTGAGACATGGTGATAGAGGAGTTGTGCTTGTCGTCATCTATGTAGATGACTTGATCATTACGGGGGACCATGATGCAGAGATCTTTGATGTAAAGATCTTGCTTAGACAGAAGTTTAAGATGAAGGATCTGGGGGAGCTCAGATATTTCTTGGGCATTGAGGTGATTAGGTCACCACATGATATTGGATTACTGCAGAGACAGTATGGTTTGGACATGTTGTCCAAGTATGGTATGACAGGCTGTAAGCCTATTTCCGTGCCATTGGATCAGAATGGCAAGTTGAGTGCAGATTCAGGAGAGATCTTGGAGGATCCTACTATGTATAGGAGCATAGTAGGAAGTTTGATCTACATGACGATCACCAGACCAGATTTGAGCTATGCTGTTGGGTTGGTGAGTCAGTTTATGCAGGTTCCACGGAAACCGCATTTGGATGCAGTGAGACGCATACTGAGGTATGTGAGGTCTACTTTGCAATTTGGACTATTCTATGAGACTGGGACAGAGATATGTGTACATGGGTACACAGATGCTGATTGGGCTGGTAGTATCTCAGATAGAAGATCTACCAGTGGATTCATGTTTTCTTTGGGGAGTGCTGCTGTGACTTGGAGCAGCAAGAAGCAACCTACGGTTGCTCTATCGAGTACAGAGGCCGAGTACAGAGGAGCTGCTATGGCAGCATGTGAGGTAGCTTGGTTGAGAAAGCTACTTGCAGATTTGGGTCTATCAGTGGATAGACAAGTTGTCATTTTCTATGACAACATTAGTAGTATACAGTTGGCCAGGAACCCAGTCTTTCATGCTCGTACGAAGCACATAGAGGTCCACTACCACTTCGTCAGAGAGAAGGTCTTGGCAGGAGACCTTGACCTTGTTTATGTCAGCACAGAGGATCAGGTAGCTGACATCTTCACCAAAGCATTGGGTACAGAGAAGCTCCGCAGATTCAGGGCTTCGCTTGGTGTACATGAGATGGAGTTGAGCTCGAGGGGGAGTGTTGAGATATCGAGCTCTAGTGAGGCGGTGGACACTGATGACCCGCCTGGGGGATAGGCCCCGCACTTACACCACTGGCATGGTTGGTGAGATCTTGGGTGATATGCGGCCAGTGGGATGACAGGCTGTGTGACAGCCACTCTAGAGACTGGCATAGTTATAGCGCCAGCTCATTTAGTCGGGTTCACACTATAGAGAACCCGTGTATGTATTTGGTTGAGTACCTTTCATATTGTGTGTACTCTTATCTTTGTATATGGTGTGTTGAGTGTTGAGTAGAGAAGAAGAAGATTTTCAGCCTCTCACCTTGTGTGTTCTCTATTAGGGTTTTGTGAGTGTGTATGTGTGCTTGCAAGAGCTCAAGCTCTCTTCCCCCCTGCATCTTTTCAAGGCTTACCGCATGGAAATGGACATTAGCAAAAAGCTTGGTGTCACACTAAGAAGAGGGAAGTCATGGAAATGGCGCACAAGGATCATCAAATCATTAAACTACAAGCTTCTTTGTGTACATGAAGTTTTTTTTTCTTTAAATGTTCGTTTTGTGGTAAGTTAGGCTTGCTCATAAAAAGTGCAAGTTGCGAGGCAGAATAAGAACGCATAGCTACAAACATTCTTAGCATGTTCTTTTTCGAGAATATCTATCGAAAAATAATGGGATTGAGCGGTAGCCCATTTGGGAAGGGTGTTAACGGGATCAAACTCCCTCGGTGATTCCTAGGGGCCTCTCAGCTCATGTTTGAGTAGTCGCTAATGACTTAAAAAAAGAAGAAAATGAATTGAAAAGAAAATTATTGGGATTAAGGCGCGACAATATGTACATAGAAAATTCCAATCTTTTTAGACAAGTTCTATGTCAATTTTTCACTCTTCATAAAGAAGAAGAAAAGCATTTAATGCCAAGCCCAAGGATTATGTCAAGAAGGCCTGATATTACATAGGTGCTAGAGTAAGCATGTATCAAGAAGGGGGCCTTATGGAATGGTCATGACACAATGTTCTCAAATTTTGTAAAATCAAAGTGTACTTTTTACTTGTGGGATGGCTGCTGTGTATATTTGCACAACATTTTGGAGGTTTACTTGTGAGGTGCATGTGACAATGGCTTAGAATAGAGTTCATTAGGTGCGGAGATTCATATTATTACAATTGCAACACATTTTTTGGAATTAGTTGACATGCCATACAGTGGCTATAGGACTCTGAGTACATTCAAGAACCCGACTCCCAAGTCCCCACCCACCTTTTCACACATTGATCAAATTATGTACATCAAGTATTTGTGGGGTCTAGGCTTGTGTGAGGTATGTATGTATGTATCTGTGGTGTCTAGGCTTGTGTGATGTATGTATGGATACCATGTATGTGTTTGCATGATTATTTGTGTGTGTGTGTGTGTGTGTGTGTGTGTGTGTGTGTGTGTGTGTGTGTTTTTTGGGGGGAAGGGGGGGCGGGGGGTGGGGGGAAAAGATATTAGCACCTCAACAAAGATACATTATGGCCTTTTTCTTTCATGGTGGAATGAGAGGAACCCTCAGTGGCACCTTCTCGAAGTGATCATTGTTGGGCTTTTATGCATTAATGTGTTTGAAACAGCCAGGCCTTAGAGGTTTGAGTTGTTAAAAACCTCTCCATAGTAGGTGTTTGAACATTGGAAGGGGTCAATGTGTAGGTTTATGTAAGCAAGAAATAATTTCAAATTTAGCACTTAAGAGGTCATTTAATAAGCAAACACTAATGTGTAATCAGAGCTCTTGAGATTGTGTTGGCAAACATTTGCAACTCTATTGTTATTCACCTTATTTTCCCTTTGATAGGTTAGAGAATCGTTTGGGACTTTCCATTGAATTGATATTCGGACTCCACTTACCTGAGTGCACCAATAATCCACCGTTGAACATGATTGGGGTAAAACAAACCGAAACATCCACTTCTCAGAGCATAGCAATAGCACATGTCAACACCGGTTGTGATGGCTAATAAGACGGTTGTCCTAGAAGAAAGAAATGCTACTTCAATATCAGAGTCCAAAAAGAATAAGAAAACAAGAAGGAAGAGATTCATAAAAGACAAAAAGACCAACCCTAGTTCCAAAACAAACATTGGGATGGATGAGGATCCTGTGTACACAAATAACACAAATGTTGTAGACTCAGACTCTATTGCCACAAAAGAAAACATTATGCCAAATGTAATTGTCATACAAAAAAACCATGGAAACCAAAACAGAGAAACCCATGGAGAGTCAAACGGGAAAATGAAAGAAAAACCAAAGGAAAAACCTAAGAAACACTAAAACCTACACCAAAAGAGACTCCAAGAGAAAACAAAAAGGTGCAAAGACAAATTGAAAAACCCAAACAAGTCCAAACTCAAACACAAAAACCACACAAGATCAAACCATGAGCATATTTTGACCCCAAGAAGAAAATTGCTCAGGTCAAAGAATTGGTAGGTTTGGTAGAAGAAGCTTAAGGGAAGCTAGAGCTTGTGCCTCAGCATGTGAAAATTGCAGACACAATCAGTCCTACGCACATACAATTTCCAAAACACTGCAAATCTTTAAATGACCCAAGTGCTATCCATGAGGAAAGTGAGTGCTTTTCCACTCCAAGCATAAATCCGAACCTTTTAAAGCGTATGTATAATGATGGAGTACCTGATCCCATTGAGGAATTGGAGATTCCATCTTCACCTGCTCCATCTCAAGGGAGGGAAGTGAGGGACAACCCATTAAACATTGCCAAATTGATGGATTTTATGTCTTCAAAAGTGAGGACAATTATCATGGCCAAATTGTGTGGAGACTCAGCACCATTCATAGCTCTAAAAGCTTTTCTAAATGGAGAAATTAATGTGGGATTACCACCATTTGCTGACATGTATACGTCCTATTCACAGGTTAGGACGTTAAGATAGACAACACCCCTATCGTAGAAGAGGAACAAAAGGCAGTTTGTTGAATACTGGTCAACAAGCTTGCATAATATTTTGAAGGTGATGAGTCTAATACAACTCTACCTGTCAAAACTATTGGGAATTGATAGGTAGACCCAAGCTTAACACAATAAACATAGTTGTCAAAATGGCCAATGGTACTCTTGCAAAACCCATTGAAACATTGAAGATCTTAAGATCAAGGTGCTTGGACATAGGATTAGACACACATTTATTATTATCGATTTCTCTAAGTAACCTACCACATATGCAATGATCTTAGGATGTCCTTTCATAAGAGAAGCTCAAATGGTGCGTAACTAGTCTAAAAAACATGTCTACTTGCAATTCCATCATTCAATCATTAGAGTTGATCTTGTGACTGTTCGTGTGCATCCTTTAGGGACTCAAACCATATTTGATAACCAATCAAACACCACAATCCATTCAGCTCCATTAAAATATTGTTACACTTGTTGCGAGCCCATGGATGTAGGGAAGGACTCGAGCCATATTTGATAACCAATTAGACAACACAATCCATTCAGCTCCATTAAAATATTGTTACACCTGCAAAGAGCCCATGGATGTAGGGAAGGACTCTCCCTATATGAATATTCTACCAGGAAAGGACTCTCCCTATATGAATATTGTTACACCTGCAACAAGGAGCCCATGGATGTAGGGAAGGACTCTCCCTATATGAATATTCTACTAGGAATGGATGCGTCTGATGAGGTTGATTGGGTACACTTAGCCTCACGATAGATACATGGGGTAATAGAGGAACAACCTATGTTACACTTGAGGGAGAGGAATTGCCCAAAAAATCTCATACCTATACACATGTTGAATGCTAAAGAATCAAGTGAAGACTCTTCACATGAGGATTATGAGACATGTAGCATAGGGGACTCTCAAAGTGAAACCTCAACCTCACACAACACAATTGAGAGTGATTGTGAGTAAAGGCTAAATCTAAATGGGATATGCCTTCTTTATAAAGTCCAAAACAAAAGAAAGAATGCAGAAAACGTGATAGGTTCAAAGATGCAAACCTAGACCCAACAAAATCCTATGTTGGAGAGGTCAAATAAGAACTACAACACGCATACATTTCATTGCGTGAAGTTACAGGTTAACCTAGCTCGTACATTTCATTGCGTGAAGTTACAGGTTAACCTAGCTTAGGAAGGGAGGAGTTCCCACTCATTTCTCTATCTTAAATCCCATCTACATAGTTTACTCCTCGAAATAGCCATCATTCTAATCACAAGGAGCCAATTGGGAAAACCTAATATTATAAAAATTAGTATTATCCCAATATGTACATATCTTATAGCATATATACATAATAAAAACATAAAAAACCCATAAAAAATCAAAAATCAAAAAAGTAAGAGAGAGGAGCTAATCTTTTGACAAAGAGAATGTGTAAAAACCCTATAAACTAACATGCATCTAAGTCCTTGGTTGATGAAAACCTATAAAAGGCATCACCAAGAAGTTAAGTGATGTGATGAAAACCAACAATTTGGCATCACTTGAGGTACTTCACAAGCTTCACAAGATGCATCTCCACAAGTCTTCAACAAATTCACTTTGGCATACCCTACCTCTCCGAATTTGGATGCGCCACATTTTCCTATATTGGACAAAGTGCTTCATCGCCATATCTTCACAACATCGACCAATCCTTTACATGTTGCAGAGAGTGTATTGTTGGTAATGCTGTTCCTATTGCTAATTTGGTAGCAATATAAGTTATTTAAGTATTTTATCATAACTTGATTGCTACTAACATCCATCATACTAAACTCTCATACTTGTTGGCATATGGGAATACGATAACGTACGAATGTAGCAATGGAAAGACCACAAGAGGGCTGGGAGATGGAGGAATGGCTGATATGTGCCTTGATGAAGAGATGAGGGGGAGACAGTGCCAGATGTGAGGGAAAGCTATGTGCTCAAGGAGAGTGTGGTGTTTGGATTCTCGAAGACGCATCTGGCATGATGTACATAGGTGGGAGAGATTCCTCTCCCATCCCTTGACATCCCGTCTTGATCCAAAGAGAGTGCCACACATGTTTTCAAATTCATAATAGGCTCTCTTAGGGACTTTGAGATGTCACATAGTGCGTTTATGGCACTTGTAGTTGGCTAGCACCTCAAGACCAAGATACTTGAAACTCTCTATCTCCTTGATGGGTGCATTGTTCTAGATAGCAAGCGGTTTCTCCATGTGAAGTGTTTTGGAAAGCATGACATTTGTTTTTTGTACATCGATCGTCGTCAAGCCACTATGTGAGCAAAAGGCATCAAGGATCACCATCATCCTTTGTGTATCTTTTGGCGTATGTGCTAAAAGGACCACATCATCTGCATAGAGTAAGAGCATGATTACCACATTTTCGATGATGACTACCTTGATCCCTTCTTGGTGTGCATACTCTTCAACCATATGTTTGAGTTGGTCTCAATACAAAGCCCAAAAGTATAGGAGAGAGTGGGAAACCTTGTTTGACTCCAATGTCACTCATCAAGAGAGTTTTGGATATACTTTCTCCCATATGCACTTGACAAACAATTCACTCACAAAACCTTGCTATGGCATGCATGTACATGAGAGGCACTTGGAGCACTTCCATCCTCTTCCTCCAAAGGTTATCCCGTAGAACCATGTCAAAAGTTTTCTTCAAATCCATACGGCAACAATACAAGCCTTTGCCTGCCAACCTACTCTCTTCCATTGGAACATGGAGGGTAACAAGATAATCGATGGTGCTATGTGCCCGGTGGAAATCGGACACATAGCACGTTATGCACCCTCCATGAGAACATGGAGGGTAACAAGATGATCCATGGTGCTATGTGTCAGGGATCTAATTTTCTAGGGAGATAAAATGTAAAGAACTTGTAAGAATTGATTTAATTCAAATAATTCATCAAACATCACATGCTCAACATATTCAAGAATTGAGAGAAAAATAAATAAAAAAATACTTAGCTCATAAAGCAGATTGGGTGCAATCATCCCCCCTCATGTGTGTATGGCCTATTTCCCCCACACATGAGTATTTACGAGATACTTTATTCCAATTTAGGCCATAGCCTCCAAAAATACAAAAAAGGTGATTTTCTTACACGACACTCTCTTATCTTCAAAAATAGAGTGTCCATAAATTGAGGCTTGGGTTTAAAGCATATCACACTTTACAAAAATATTAAAGATCAAGTCTATGCTTAATAAACTAAGGCTTTTCAAATAAATCAAAATGTGCATAAGCTAGCACATGTATATACAAAGCTTGTTTACAAAAATGGTGTGCCAAGTAATAAATTTGTGCAACTTCTCCTCAATCTTCGAAATCCTCTTTGCCTATAAAATAACCAACAATAAATTGGTGAAACAAATATTCCATAAGAATACAAACCATAGCCACACACATGTTTTCCAGGCCTACGTAACCCGAGAATCACCCCTACATACGAACCAACTGAAACAAACATTGGAGACCCAAACATATTCAATATCCACTAAACATGAAATGAATTATGAATTTGCCAATGAGAAGGTAGTTCAAGTTTATATGCAACATAATTAATTTTGTGAATCACCTTAAAAGGTCCATAAAATCTTGGGGCAAGCTTAACAGCTGGGAATTTGTCAACACTCTTAAGTCGACACTTTTCAATTCTTAGAAGTACATAATCTCCAAGTTCAAAAGATATGGCTTTATGTTTACGGTTTGCTTTCTTAATATATTTTTCTTGAGCATGAGCAGTATAATGTTTTACATCATTGAGAATGCTACTAAAATCGATAGTGAATTGATTAGCAGCTTCGATTTTGTGGGAAAGTCTAGTTGCCGAAATAGGCAAAGGTTTTCCATACACAGTTTCGAAAGATGCTCGACTAGTAGCCGAATGAGGAGTACTACTGTAAGCAAACTGGAGAAGGTGAATGTACCTATCCCATGAATGGGCAACATAGGTTCTAAGTAGATCCAAGATAGTACTATTAGTAACCTCAGTTTGTCCATTCATTTAGGGATGGAAAGCTGTGGAAAAATCTACTTTAGTGCCTAAGTTGGAGAATAGTGTGATCCAAAAGTTACTACAAAATCTTGAGTCTTTGTCAAAAACAATGACTTTTGAAAATCCGTGATGTTGTACAAAGATTTGTTTGATAAACATATTCGCAGCTTGTTGAGAAGTCAAAGTTTTCTTACAAGGTGAGAAATATGCTTGCTTACTTAAACAGTCAACTATAGTCCAAATCATATCATTATGACTCGATGTAGTAGGTAAACCTTTGATGAAGTCCATGTATATTTGTTCCCAAGTATCATTAGGAATCGGTAGAGGAGTAAGGAGTCCTTGGGTTTTACCTTTGTAACTTTTAATTTTCTGACAAACAGAACATTCAGCCACAAATTTTGCTACATCTTGTTTAAGATGAGGCCAATTGAATTCTCTAGAGATTAATTGTAGAGTAGCTGAAACACCTCGATGACCCATATATGGTGGTTGATGCATTTCCTCCCCAGTATGAATTGTCTGAAAGGTTGTGTAATACACTATCTCTTTTGGAAGAAAAGATAACCATCATGGCATGAATAATCACCAATAGGATTCCAATTATTGTCTCTAAGCTTAGTCCAAACTTCAGTAAAATTTGGGTATGTATCATAGGATTCTCTCATAGGACTCAATGGTTGACTTTGAATAACAAAAATATTGTGAACACTAGGACGTCTCCTTAAAGTATCTGCCACAACATTTTCTTTGCCTGGTTGATATTGAATCATGGGTTGAAAACTCTAGATAAATGAAACCCATTTGATATATCGATCAAAGATCAATGGTTGGGTCAACAAATGACGAATGTTTTGCTAGTCTGTCTTGATTAAGAATTCAAATCCCATTAAATAATGTTTCCAAAGTCTTAATGCATGAACAACCGTAATTAATTCTTTTTCATATATACTATAATTTCTTTCTGCTAGTTTAAGCTTACGACTTTCATAAGCAATGGGATGTCCATCTTGCATAAGAATAGCACCAAAGCCTTGCCCACTTGCATTAGTAGCTACACGAAGAATGGTCACTGAAAATCTGGTAGTGTAAGAACTGGTGCATGGATTAATGCTTTCTTAAGTTCAGTGAAGGAATGATCCTATCTACTAGTCCAATCGAAATGTCTAGCTTTCTTAAGAAGTTCAGTCAAAGGATGTGTAATGTATGCAAAATTTCTAACGAACTTCCTGTAGTAGCTATATAGTCCAAGAAAAGATCGAAGTTCATAAATATCACATGGTCTAGGCTAATTAGCAATGCTTTCGATCTTTTTGGAATCTACTTGAATACCATCAATAGAAAAAATGTGTCCTAGATATTCAATTTCTTCTTGAGAGAATTTGCTCTTTTCAAAATTGCCATACAGTCGATTCTCTTGAAGAAGTGAGAACACTTTTTCTAAATGATGTTCGTGCTCTTGACAATTCTTACTGAAAACTAAGATATCATTGAAAAACTAGTACTACAACAAAGTTTTGATATTTCAAGAATATCCTATTCATCATTCTGTTGAAAGTAGCTAAAGCATTAGTCAAACCGAATGGCATAACTAAAAACTCATAATGACCAGTTTGGGTTTTGAATGTAATCTTGAAGATATCCCCTTCGTCCATTCGAATCTGATGATAACCGGACTTTAGGTCAATCTTGTTAAGGACTTGAGCTCCCTTAAGCTTATCTAGCAAGCCATCTACTCGAGGTATCGGATATCGATTCTTAATAGTAATCTTGTTTAGTGTACGATAATCGATACACAATCGATATGTTCCATTCTTCTTTTTAACGAGAAGAACTGGAGCACCAAATGAAGAACTACCGGGTCTAATAAATTCTTTATCTAATAGTTCTTCGACTTGGCTTTGGATCTCTTTTTACTCAAGCATGTTGACTTTATAAGGAGCTTCACATGGCAGTGAGCTGCCAGGAATTATCTCAATTCTATGGTCTTTTGGACGAGGTCTTGGTAAGCTAGGTGGTAAATCATCTATGAAGCAATTAGAGAACTTAGAGATGAAAGGGTCATGAGACACATTTGATTTGGGGTCACCCTGAGCAGTAAGCTGGTTGACAAAAATAAAAAAATATCTTCTTCTTTTTTCGTACAGCTCTTTTTTTGCTTGAGTATGAGTCAAGAATGGGCCTAATTCACCATTGGTCTGACATTAAAGACAAATTTCTTGGTCACCTTCTATTAACCACATGGTATGTGTATCATAGTCAATCTGGGATTATGCTCACGTCTCCATGGTATACCTAAGATGACATCCACACCTTGCAGTAAGCTGGTTGACAAAAATAAAAAAATATCTTCTCCTTTTTTCGTACAGCTCTTTTGCCTTGAGTATGAGTCAAGAATGGGCCTAATTCACCGTTGGTCTGACATTAAAGACAAATTTCTTGGTCACCTTCTAAATTAACCACATGGTATGTGTATCATAGTCAATCTGGGATTATGCTCACGTCTCCATGGTATACCTAAGATGACATCCACACCTTGCAAAGGTGCCACTAGGAATGTTCTTTTTTCTTTTAGTGAACCCATCTGTAATTCTAAATCTTTAACCTCTTTTATGCAGTTGTACTTAGTACCTTGAAATGCAGCTTTTACTTTGTAACTAGAGTACAATGTATCTAGATTAGGTGCTTTCAATGCTTTTTCAAAAATGAAATCATGCAAACTACTATCATCATGCCATATAGAAATCAATTTTCCTTTTATTTTGCCTTGAATTCTCAATAAAGCATGAATTGAAAACTTACCTTCATCTGAATAGTCGAGATTAGAATTACCCTCTTGCTTGAAAGAATCTTTGTCGTCTTTGAAAGATTTGAATTCTCCTCTGAAATTTTCTCTTTTTGGCAAGGCCCTTCTTCTTCTTCTTCTTCTTTGAATCCCCTTGAATGCTTTAAAGGTAGGCTTTATAGGCTTTTAAAGCTTTTAACTTTGTATAGCTTACAAAGTTGTAATTACGTGCTCTCTCTTCTAAGGGTACTGCCAAGATGCGCCACAAAAGGAGAAGAGACATTAAAAAAAAAAGGCTTTATACTATAAAGCTTATAAAGCTTTATGTTTTAAAGCTACGCAAACGGAGCTGGAAAACCCGCGCAGCGCGGCTGTGGGAAGGAGAGAAAAATTCAGGCCGATTTCCGCAGTGCCACGGCCATGAGGGAGAGAATGAGTTGAATAATTTATTTATTTTTTTAATTAAGCCTTGCTGTCGCCCGATTGAAGAGAAGGGGGAGAAGAGATTTTAAGCTTTAGGAAAAAAAAAAAGAAATTCAGCCTCACAGGAAAAAAAAAAGCCATCAAACCCACTTTTTCCAAAATAGATTTATGGGAGATTATACACAGTCCAGTATGGATTTCTTCTTGTTGCAATAGTTTAGCAATCCAAAAGCTAAGCCTGATTCCTCTTCAATTGTAGACTTCATCCATGCAAATGGATCCAGAAGACAGTAAGAATTTAGGAAAACCGCTTTTCATGGAGAAAGTGGTTTTGTGGTTTTTATCCTTTGGTCTTTGCCCCTTGGGTAATAGATGCAACCCTTCCAAAAACCTTTGAATTAAGCTTTTAAGATTTCAATTCTTGTCTCCATCTTCCTAGATCTAGCTCTCATACCACTACACCACTCTATCATATCTAATTTTCTAGGGAGATATGATTTAAAGAACTTGCAAGAATTGATTTAATTCAAATAATTCATCAAACACCACATGCTCAACATATTCAAGAATTGAGAGAAAAACAAATAAAAAAACACTAAGGTCACAAAGTAGATTGGGTGCAATCATCCCCCCTCATGTGTGTATGGCCTATTTCTCCCACGGCCTATTTCCCCCACACATGAGTATTTACTAGATACTTTATTCCAATTTAGGCCATAGCCTCCAAAATTAAAAAAAAGGTGCTTGTCTTGCACGACACTCTCTTACCTTCAAAAATAGAGTGTCTACAATTTGAGGCTTGGGTTTAAAGCATATCAAGCTTTACAAAAATATTAAAGATCAAGTCTATGTTTGATAAACTAAGGCTTTTCAAATAAATCAAAATGTGCACAAGCTAGCACATGTATATACAAAGCTTGTTTACGAAAATGGTGTGCCAAGTAATAAATTTATCAACTTCTCCTCAATCTTCGAAATCCTCTTAACCTATACAATAACCAACAATAAATTGGTGAAACAAATGTTTCATAAGCATACAAAGCATAGATAGCCACACACATGTTTGAAGTAACTTGGAAATCATCCCTACATACGAACCAACTGAAACAAACATTGGAGACCCCAAACATACGTCAATATCCACCAAACGTATTATTCATAATTTGCACAAACGTAATTTGGCTTGACACAAAGATAATCCAAGCGTATTATTCAGAAAAATAAATAAAAAAATATTTAGCTCACAAACATAATTTGGCTTGACGCAAAGATAATCCAAGCATCCCCGAATTATCTAAGAGGATAGAATAATATTCTTAAGAGGGCTTAAAATATATTCACATAACACTATATGCCCAGTGGAAATCGGTTTGACCATTAGCACGTTTATTGTTGAGCTCCGCCCATGCACTTATCTTCGTTTCCATAATGCTTCCAAAAAAATTTGCCACTATGGTGCCGACCATAATAGTGTAGTAGTTACTCACATTGTTTGCATCTCCCTCCCTCCCCTCCCCTATGCAATGGTTTGATCCAATTCATGGTCATGCCCAATCATTGGGCATGCCATGTTGTAAAGCAAGGTTAAACATTGCGCAGATCCATCCATGTGTTTCTTCTCCCGTGTACTTGATCATTTTTGGTTTGAGACCTTGAGATGTATCGCTTTGTGAGTAGACATCTTTTCAAGCCCAATACAAATATCCTCGATAATAGTGAAGAAGGAGGGGGTATGTGAGAGGTGGCAATGGTGAGGCATCTTACTTGCTTCTACTCGAGAGTAAAGATTTTTGCATTGCACATACATGTCTGTGATAGTGAGGCTCCAATAATCTCCTTTTTCATTCCTCCAAAACTTCCCACATTAAGAAAGAGTATGTTGATGATATTTCTCTTTCTCAAGGTACGCATCAAGAGCAATCAAATGGGCTCATACAATTTGGCATTCTTTATCAGACCAACCTTTGCAGGCACTACGTTGATGTGCATGTTTATCTATTTGTTGCTTTGTGGCAGAGCATTTTTCAAGAGAGGTGTGTATGCCTAACATGTGGAGAGCCTTCCATACCATGCCCACAACCATAGATGCCTACATTGGGCGCGTTTGGAATCCACGTGGAGGGAACTGTGCCTTGTAATGAGATGGCTCTCTAGATATTCAAACATTTATCCCAGTGGAGGTCAATGCATAGTGCATAATGATCTGATTCAGAATTCCATGCTCCGAGAGTGAAGCGTTGTACATATGGCATTAACATTCTATGATATTAGAAGATAATAAACAACACTATCCCCATTGTACCTTCTACATGTGAAACTGTTAGTGTCTTTCCACTGCATGCTATTGCACATGATGCGGATCAGTGCTTTCCCATAGTGGTTAGGCTCTTTGGTATCCATGGAGACTTGATCACCAATGTGAACCTTGTAGTGTGTGGCATGATTTCTTGCATATCAAGTTGTTTTGACGCCATGCGCGCATTCATGTATACCATGATAATAAACTCCCCTTTGCATTTGTAGTGTGCAATTTCTTCTTTCAACTCGGCATAAGGGTGATCCCGATCAATATGCACATAAAAACTAGAATCTTGGTGTGGCATGTAGCATCCTACCACAAAGATGAGTGAGCCATCGGCAATAGTGAGTTGTGTCCACAAGAATGATTTATGTATGTCCTCTTTGACAACTATTACATCCAAATGCAAATCACATTCTACCATACATGCTAAACCTCCATTACCTCTGCATTCCGCTACCAAAACAAAGTGTACGCAAAATTTTATCATGCCGTACAACTTGAACAAAACTACAAATAAAGAGAAAAAGCCTAAGCATTATGGGAGGTGGAGGCAGGGTGGCTGCAATTCGAGGGTTGGAAACTCCTAGATGATGGCTTTAGCATTGCAGTATACCGCCCATTTACTTGCTTCACGAGCTTCTTTCACCTTCTTAAGTTTTTCGCCATTGTATTTGAGTTGGGTAGGGGTCAACTCCTTGATGATCCTCATAGCTTGGTTCCTTGAGAAGGCGTGATTATTGTAGACGCCCCATTTTAGGCTTGAACTTGACGATGCCATGGGGAACACGCTCGTCTCACCCACCTATCACAGTAGAGATGGTTGCTCATTTCCTCCACTGCCTCGATGTGTGCTGGAGGCTTGAGTATCTCACGGTCGATGTGTACTATTGTTGAGGGAGGAAATGATCTTGTGGAAGTTAGCCTTGTCAACAGCAGTCCACGATTGTGTCATGCCCTCAATGTGGACTACTTTGAGAGCGGCTTGCTCTTATAAGCAATGCTCCGGGATTGTTGAATCTACCTTTGGGTACACTTGCTTGTTGTTGGCGATGCGTAGGGCCGCGTTCTCGACTTGGGTCACCACACCACACCATGAGGAGGGTGTTTTCCACGAGCTATGAGAGGCAGGGGTTCTCGGAGAGAGGCCAAAGACATGTCAACCCCTCTCGGAGATGGAGAGGCTCTAACCCTTTGGAAACCTAATCACCAACTTTTTGTATTGTGAAAAGGACAGTCACCTGTAAATAAAAGAAAGCCCTAAGGATTGTGGAGAAGAGGCTTACAATGGCCAGGCGAGACCCAAGAGTTGCGGACTATGGACTTCCCCCCAAACCCACTTGCACCACAATCTTTGTGTAGTAGACCTGCTCCCGATTCTCGCTACCCGCTGTTAGCTGACTGTCTATGCACTCAAGCTACTGCCTTCTATCGCTACCCAAGAGGGCTCCTTTGCTGAAGGTAATCTGTCGACGAGCTTACACCTAGGGGGAGTCGTGACGCGAGAAGAAGATCCTCTAGCTGCCTCGTCACTCAAAGGCACGGGCTCTATAAGATTCCCTCCAAGAGAGATCCATGGCTCTATAAGATTCCCTCCAAGAGGGATCCATGGCTACAAATAAGCATCGCGATCCCGACAACTTTGGAACGTTGATTCGCTGTCAAAAATGAACTAGGGGAAGCGATCTTGTAGGGTGAACTAGGAGTGAACTCTAAGGGAGGGGGAGGGGCTTGGGACTTAGAATTTTTTTGAGAAAGTACAAAAGAGGATTTGAACTCGCTACTTGCATTTTGGAAGTGAAACATCTAAGCACTATGCTGTACTTTCTAGCAATAGGAAGTTAGGAGCGCAAAATATTTTTTGATTCTGCTAAAAAACTAATCTTCCAATCCCCTTATTCACCCCTAGTTCACCGTGAGTTTATTCCTCTAGTTCACTTTTATATCAAACAGTGCACATTGTTCCCGATCATGACCCCTAATTGTAGCCGTAGATCCCTCTTGGAGGACCTGTGCCATTTAGTGATGAGGCTCTAGCTGTGAAGAGAGAGAGAGAGAGAGAGAGAGAGAGAGAAGAAGAAGAAGAAGAAGAAGAAGAACCAGCAATTAGCACTAATGATGTGCCCATGTGAGGTAGGAGCAGTTCTAGTAGTGTGGCTTGGAAGTATAATGTGGGCAAGATGGGGTGAACCATGCCTATAGTTAGGCCTAAGGGGCACCTATAGAAAGGGCACCCACATGATAAAGCTGGGCGTCATAAACAGTTGTAGTACATACAAATGGACAACCAAGTGCCCTAAAAAAAAGACACGTCCACCACAAACATGTCCATGCAATAGTAATGCTATATAAGCCTCAAAATTACAATGAGACAAATGGCAAAAATAAAATAGAAGGAATTGAGCGGGTGATAGGGAAGATGGCCGTGTTGAAGTTTTGCATATTTAAAAAGAGAGCCAAAAGTGATCAACATGCATCATGTACAAATAAATAGTACTTCAAGCTTATCTAAATGTCATGGGATTATGTCTACATCTTCTAAACTAATAGGCGTGAATTGTGCATTGAATTTGACTTTCTTATTGGCAATAAGCCAATGCACAATATCACGAATCACAATGTCTGTCTCACTCCCAGGCTTTTCGTGTACTTTGAGTAGTTTTTAAAACTACTAGTCTCCTTCTTTAGATTGACATATGTACTCTTGAGAGAAAAGTACATGTCTTGAATTGTATGCACTCTCATGCACTTCAATAAGGTTGTCTCCATATCCTCCTCTGAAATGTGGCTTACCTACATTCATGATAATAAATATATATAACTTTAAAGAATATTCAATTTACCTAAATGAAAACATTCAAAATAACAAACTTATAATAATATCACTTACTTGTAAAGGTTCACATGATGCCTCTACATTTGACTTTTCAATGTGTTCTAAATCCTAATTGAAATAACAAAATCAAACCCATCATGTTAAAAATAGGAGAATCATAACATAGTATATCTATCTACAAATTAAAATGGTTTTCGGTCTAACATTTTCACTCTTTTGGTGAATTCTTTCTTTCAAGTGAGTTTTCATTTTCTCACTCACCTTTGGAACAAGCCAAAAACTAGCAGTAATAATTACAAAAGAAAAAAGAGAAAGAAAAACAAATAGGAGTACAAAGAGATAGCAAAAAACTTTTGTAATTTTTTCATTACCTTTCACTTTTTCTCAGTGAAACCTCATTTTTATACTTAGCCAAAATCAACATTGGATCCTATATGTACAACAAAATCTTAGAATAAATATTGAGTACTTATTCAAATATACAAAGAAAAAACTTAACCAAACCTTGTCTTCACTCGACATATATACTCTTGCTTCTTGATTTCTTATGGCTCTCACTCTTTTTGATGTGTCATGATGTAGTAGCTTAGTCAAGGAACATTTATTCTCCTCCATTGTTGTATTATAATAATCCTGGTTTATAAGAAGATGTTATCAAAATAACATAGAATTTTAAAAATAGTAGTTGTAAAATCAAATCATTATGTGGACTAAGAGGAATACACCTCATCGGATATACAATGCTACAGCCCTTCAAAGATATTTATCCCGAATATAAAGTTATCCATCTATATAGAAGAGCATATGTTTAATAAAAAACCAAAAGAAATCCTGCTTAGAATAAAATCACTTCTATAATATGCATTCTCCATGGGATGATCATTTTTTATCGCATTAATGTAAGGAGTGCTAGCTTGAAGCTCAAAGTTTGTTTATAAAGTTTACATTTGCAATAAAATATTTCAAACAAAGCGTTCAAAACATGTAACATTGCATAAGTTACTATGCATGATTCAAAGAAATAAACATTACACATTCTCATTATGATACATCATTCTAGCTCTTACCTCTTCATAAGAATGATTATATATATTCTTGAAGATTGAGTGTGTTAGCTTTAAGACCATGACATGGAAAATAACATTAAAGTTAAAATTAGAACCACATAAATATATAATATAAACACACAAATGTAAAAAAGAGTTTTACATAGGAAAAGAAAATAACAAGTTTAGTTCTTTTACCTCTTCATTAGAATTAATATTTCCTTAAAGAGTGTATATAATATAATATAAACACACCCATGTAAAAAAGAGTTTTACATGGGAAAAGAAAATAACAAGTTTAGTTCTTTTACCTCTTCATTAGAATTAATATTTCCTTAAAGAGTGACTGCAAGCTCCAAGACCTATGAATACAAAATGACAAAAATTTGATAAACTATATACTAAGCTTCTTAAACCATAATGCATATAATATACATTAACATTCTTAAAGAATAATGTATAACACACACACACACACACACACACACACATAGAGTTGAAGCATAGAATTAATGGTTAAAAAACTATGAAATATACTTACATGAAGTGATGAGCTATCATCCATGTCATTACTTGCTTCATCTATGGATTGAATCAATTCTTGTGCTTTTAATGTCTCCTTCTATCAAACACAAAATGTCAAATGCATTAGATTAGCTTTTAATTATCAATCCAATTATTAGTTTCTAAGAGAACATTCATAAGCACAAACATTACATTGTCATTGGTACTCTTCTTCTTATTGTACTTTCTATTTACTTGTCTACTTGAGACCCACCACCTATAGATATCTTTCTCCAACCAAACATATTCATCTCCAATGAACTTTAGAGTTGTAATCTCATGATGATGCTCACAAATAATTCTCTTGATCTTTTCTTGTGCCTCTTTGTTATGTGAAGATCTTTACGAGTGTTAATTCATTAAACCACCTCCAGGCTCTGTATAAGGCAGTAATTGCCAAGTAAAATGGCATGTTGATCCTCGAAGCACTTCTCTAACATGTCTTTCCCATAGAGGTTGTTTTAGTCTCTACTCACAAATTTAGGTGCTCGAAACACCTCATCATATGTAGGTGTAGGACTAACACTTGCTAATACTTGTTTGGCTAAGAGAGTGTGAATAGCAGGTTCCTTATCTTTAATCTCCCCATTGCATGCATAGCCATATGACATAGAAAACAACGTGAATAGCATCCATAAACTAATTACAAACACATTAGTATATCTTTATATATATAAGATTACAACATTTAAGATCGTTAAAAGGTGTGTACCTTACTTTAAGGTTGGAGAAATTTTAATATCCTTTATCATTGTGCTCATGAGACCTAAGAAATTTTTATCTTCACACACAGCATTTTCTTTAGCAGTGCCTACATGTCCACATTCATAGTTGCCATCTCCAACCTGAATAAATTTAATCCAAGGAGAACATATTACAAGCAAGCACATCAAATGAAAGCTATAAGGAATAAAATGACATAAGAAAAAAAACACTCCTTATACATTGAAACATACCAGGGATTCTTAGAGTTACTTGAGTTCCAGAAGTATTATTGATGATTGGAACGACCTTTGCTTCTCCCTCTATTATCATGCTCTTTGTTTTGATAACTTTCCATTTATCATTAATTGATACACATAACCACCAAACCTTCCAATCATCTTCCTACATTGCTACCTTCCATCTCTTTTCTTGTTCATGAATCATTTTTAACCATGCTACTTTCATTTGTTTTGTTGTGTAACTCATTAGTCTAATAACTATATATTTTAGATCAGTTGAGGAGAATAATACATCAAAAAGAGATTTCAATTCAACAATATCATTCTCCTCTAGCCAAGGTGGAATGCATCCAACACAGCCTGGATGAATCAAGCATGTTCTCAATCTTAAGTCTTTTATCTCGTATGCAATGAATTTTTTACCATGTTGAAAGGGAATAAAATTATAAAGTAAAGAGCTAATAGGCCTTATGCCATCCCATGTATATGGCAAACACACATTTTGCAACACACTCATGGCAGTGGTACAATCAGCATCTAAAGTTTCAAATCCTCCCTCAACCACAATACATTGTCTATAGTAGTTAGCTCCAAAAAAATAGTCTTAACTCACCATACACTGAAATGAGATAAGAGATGTTATGCATGCTTTCCAGTATCCCACCATGCAGACTAATGTTACATCTTTATCGCACTTCACCAACTTGATGCCCAATCTTATAGACCTCTCCCTTAAATAGGACTTTCTTATACTCTGTTACTCTCTCAATCCCCCAGTTTAAATACTACTCAACATACCTTCTTTCTTCAATTGTTGCATCCCTCTATTTTAGCTTATTCCTGACACTAACAATACCTTTTCATCAATTACTCTTTGGCATGCACTTGCTATGACATTCATAGTAGATAAGGTCCATGATTCTTTGTCCTTTACGATGGATGATACATGCATAAACCCCAATGCATGCCACTCAGGACATTCATAACAACCATCAAGAGCTCGATGAACATTCTTTGGTGAGGCAAAAGTCTATCAACATCTTTTTGAATTTACATAAATATCCATGTAAATAATCTTCTTCAGTGATAGTTTACATAAGAGATTTCATTATCCTTGTTATTGGTTTTGATTTTTGCATAGATTGAGACCTTAAGCTCATATATATATATATATAACACCAAAATCCATCATAACTACCATGATGTAAAATATCATCCAATAATTCTCCGGAACCTATATCCATAAATCACAAAATGAATGTAAAAGGAATTACTAGTATATATGTTAGGAATTACAAGTATATATGTTAGGAAAAAGAAGAAAAAGTGAATTGAAAAATTCAGCATACTGCAACATGCTCTAATGGGACTGATTAATTTGATGCAAGGATCTCCTCTGACCTTACTCTCCAAAAGGCGAGCAATACTTTGTCGATTTCTTCTTGTGACCAGCCATTATCATGAGTGTAGTTATAGAATGCTTGGGTAATATCTATGAGCAAGAGATCCAAGTCATAAAATTTCTTGGGAATACCTTTAACTTCACACAATACATATGGCAAACACCGTTGCACAAAATTTTGATTTTCTTCTTTCTTGTAACTCTCAAAATACTCGCTAGGAAACCTTGGCCACCATCAACCATATCGAATCAAATACGGTGTGACTTTTATCATTTTGTGAGTTGCATCATCTATTTCTCTCCTCACTTTATTGTGAATAAATAACATAGGTATTACTCTAATCAAAGATTTCTTCCCACAATTGAAAACTTGGATCTCAACCACACCACAATTCTTCTAGGTTGTCTTTGATGCCTGGAATCCATCCCAATGCAATAATAGAGCAAAATTACATGGATCTCCCTATTCATTCAATAAAAGACACATTAGAGTGTAGTAGTAATATAACACACTTTAATATATACATTTAGAGAATATAATATACATACAATAAATAATATAATATAACACACTTTAATATATACATTTAGAGAATATAATATACATTTAGAGAATATAATATACATACAATAAAAGTATTACCTTACAAAGTCTTCTGAGGCCTTATATTGGAGCTCAACAAGCCTTAGAAATAAACTCGTACATTTTCTCATTTTCATCCCAGCCCTCTAGAAGTGCTTCAGATTATAGTGAAGAAGGCCATGCTCAATAAGCTTCTTTACAATGAACATTATAACATATCAAGGGCAACTCAAAATATGAATCTTGATCCCAAAACTCCTTAACACTATTACACTTATTACCATCCCAAAAATCATAAATTCTTTTAGAATCATGAGAGCTATTAGATACCAACCATCTCTCTTTATTTTGCCACATTTCCAAGAATTCATGGCACAAAGATATACTTTTTGCAACAAGTAGCTTCAATTGTTCACCAATGGGAATATAATCAAAACATAACATATCCTTTCTAAGCATGGCACACTTTGAACACTTCTCATTGCATGTTAAGTAATCATGCTTTATTTTTTTCCTTGGTGACCATGAGCATAATATGTCCTTCTGCTCACATATTGATAGCCAAGATGTGAATGCATGCACTTTAATTACATCTACATCTTAGACTATCATCTATTGTTGCCATCTGAAATATAAATCATATATTATTATAAAAATAAAAGATATAACTCTCTCTCTCTCTCTCTCTCTCTCTCTCTCTCTCTCTCTCTCTCTCTCTAATTTATTAAAGAAAGGATCTCAACCTCAAAGATAGTTCTAAGGTATTGTAAACTAATCCCACACAATGGTGGTGAGTTCTAGTGGCCCTTGATCTCCTTTTAGAGACAGTTGGTTCACAGTTGTACATGCTGCTAAAGCTTGACTTTTAATCGCCTCATAAGCGACCATTCTAGCCAATGCTACAGGTAGTTTTCTTGGCCTCACCAATGGCTCCGCTACAGTTTGACTCCTTCCTAAATATGTCGATAGATGACCCCAGCTCCAGCCACATCAGAATCGATGTTAAGGAAACTCCTTCTACCCCTCCTTTTGAGATTCTCCGTGTTAGCTATACATACAAAAATACATACATATATATATGTGTGTGTGTGTGCATGCATACATACATACATATATAGATATGTGTGTGTGTGTGGATACATATATATATATATATATATGTATACATACATTACGATATATATATATATATATCTATATATATATGTATGTATGTATGTATATGTATACATACATACATATACATATATGTATGTGTATGTGTATATGTATGTGTATGTGTGTGTGTGTGTGTGCGTGTGTGTGTGAATCCATTAGGGTTGGATCCTCTTCCTTGCAGTATGGTATTGTCAACTTTGTGTCGTTGACCATCATGATGGCCCTATCGCTAACAAAGCACAGTGGTGCTTGGGTAGCAATAGTCCATTTATGCCCCAAGATCAAATCTGCTTCCAACACATACTCAACCACAAAAAACTTACACATAAGGGGGTTAGATGCTATATACATTGTTTGTTTAAAGTACCCCAAACATGGCATGTTGATGTCTTTTGTGAATGGATTTCTCTCAAGATGAGCGTTGAGTGTTGGTTAACCTAACAAATCCCATAACTCAAGGATCATGAGATTGTGTTCTCGTTGTTGTGGATGAAGCTATGCTTGGAGTGTGTTGATTTTATTGTAAAGTTCAAATCCAATTATAACCTTTGGGATATTCTAAGTAAGATATGTTGGGAGTTCCAGGTTCTCCAAGGTCTCTTCCTCCTGTAATAGCAATTTCATAATGCCTGCAGGAGTGTTCAAGGTGATTGTTTGCATGGATTCTTTAATTGAATTCCACGAATCACTTATCCACCAAGTGCTACTCAAGATGACATCATACTCAAGGGGATCTGGGATAACATGGAATCTAAATTCTACATTTCCACTGATTTGAGTAGCATAGCTAAAGCAACTTTGAACTTCAATGTTTTGTCCATTGGCACCTCTTGCAAGACCACCATTGTCTTTAGGGATGATTTTAGGTTGTCCTAATGACACCCAAGTGTCTATTGACATGATTGACTAGCTCGAGGGCTAATCAATGCGCATTTGCGCTTAACATCATTGCCCATAGTGAAATCTAACCATACCATGATAGAACCTTTGAGTGGAACCATGGATGTTCTCGTATCCGATTTAGTTTCATTTTCCCATTCACTTTCATCCTCTTCATGGCTCTCAGCTTTTTCAAAAGTGCCCATTGTGTACAACGGCACTTTGGGTTCACTAACCCCTTTAAGTAAGGTATGTTTGGAAACTTGCAAATCCGTACAATCCTGTTCTATGTAGATCTTGATATCTTGGTAGAACTCATGGTTAGCTTGTAAATGTGCAAGGGATGAAGCTATGCTAGCTTCACCACAAGAGAAGAGCACTCCTCCAAATGAGGATTGGAGAGACTGCTTAAATTTCCTAAGAGATGCATCGAGTACTCCGGTTTTTATATTTTGGTTTCTTTTTTAGGTTTGACAAAATGAGGTTCAATCACAACTGGTGATCCTGTATTACACTCAACAGCATGCACTCCTGAGCTTGCTTTTTGTGTTTCTCATATATCATATGATCATGATTGTCAATTTGGGGTGGTTGGGGCGAGTTCTAGTTTCTTGATTGGATTGGGCAGTACGCTGAGTGATGAGTCAAAACTTGTTTCCTCCTCACTTTCCTCCTCACTAAGTGATGTATTAGAACTTGTTTCATCTTCTGACTTTCCTTGGATTGTCAGGTTTTCATTATGTTTGCCCATGCGATGAGAATGAACTTTCTTTCGGGCTTTTGTATCATGTATCGCACATGTGGGTTTTGTGGTTTCAGGGGTAGCCTTTTAGATGGATGCATTTGCATTATGTGTATTTGGACTATTTCTGTTTGAGGCAAGGATGGTTGTAGTATTGATGTAATTGTAGGTGAATTAGGACATTGAGATGTGTCTTGACCAAAGGCCTAGGGTACACACATTGGGGATTGGGATGGACGTAGTAGTGATGGCAATCGAGATGGCAATGAACACAAGGCATTTCGCTCATCACTTTGAGAGGCATTAAGGATGTTTGGTTTTGAGGGAGTTTATCCTCTCTTGAAGATTCCGGTTCAAAGCTTTTAAGCAAGGCTGTGTAAAATTCAAGGAAAATTTTGAGATCAATTTTTCTTTGGCCTTTGCGTTACTAGGGCTAGATGAGGAACATCTCATATCATGATCATCATCTATCATGTTGTCATCTAAACGTATTACTTCTTTACAACATTGATCGAATATTTTTGGATTGGATACAATGATCAAGTTGTGTAAGATGTTTTTCTTTATTCCCATCACATGAAACATCTTTTCAATTGAGAATCATTTAGTTTCTCCCATGGCTCACATCGTGAGTCCAAGATTTCTATCCGAATAATAAAATCTCTAATGGTTTCATTTTGTTTTCGCTCAATCGAATAGATTTCTCTTGCTGCACTCCACCGATCACCTTGTCTTGAAAAGTCGTGGATAAAGGCTTTTTTCAAGGTCCTGAAGTTTGTCTTAATTGTTGGCATCAATGTGATGAACCATTGACTAGCCTTTCCCACCACTAAGCAAAGGTTCAACACATGTACCTTGATGGGGAAGTTTGGATTTCCAAAGGCTTTACATCTGTGTTTAAACAATTACATGAATTGAACAGGATCAGTCGTTCCATCGTACTTGCCCATGACTTTGGTAATCTGTACGGTCGTGTTTTTGGATGAGTCATTGAGGCCGTCCGTGTATAGGTGCTAATGTGGTTAGGGTCTCATTTAGTCCTTGGGCAACCCCTCTTCCTAGATTATTCAATATGTCCAAGGTTTGGGCATTTAAGGGTTGCAAAGGGTTAGTATCTAACACTTCTAAAGATTTAGGTCTTGTGGTAATGCTAGGCAAGGGACCAAATCTCAAAGGGATTGATGTGACGGGGGATGTAAAACCCGATGGCACGCTTGTTGTCGGCATGGTAGATGGTATAGGGAGTTGCATTTAGGGCATGGATCGCAAGGGCTCGAAGATTTCAGCCATTGGGTTCACTTTAGGGTGGACCCACGTAATCCCTCTATTGTTGCCATATCTTTTGACGTTGCCAATTACTCCTTAATGAGTAGCACACACTTTTTTTTTTCTCTTTTTAGATTTTCTTACAGCCCGTTACAACCTTAGGAGGCCTAGTGCGCCTTTCTCTAGGTCAAACGAGCGTCCGTTTGTCTTAATTTACTTAGGCGCTAAGCGCACCTAAACGACCTCTTAGAGATATTTTTTCAAAAAAAGTGCGTGCTTCTAGTGTCTCGGATGGAAGATGACGTTTTAAAAGCGCATGTGAACGCCCTTAGGATGATTTTTTTCAAAAAAAGTGCATGCCAGTAGCATCCTAGATGGAAGAGGAGGTCTCAAAACCTATTTTCCATCCACTGTCCCAAGATGAAATTTTTTTTAGAAAGATTTTTCCTGTTTTGCAGCCCGTTTTTGAATGTGTTTCAAAAGGAATTTGGAAAAACACTCTATGAGAGAGTTGTAGTTATTTTGGAGTACTACAACTTTGTCTCTCTCACTTTTTTGTGATTTTATCGTTTAGACACTCAAAAAGTAGCCCGAATATGATACTTGATCTTTTCGGGTGATTTTTAGTGTAGGCTCGTTTTTTGCCTCGATTTTTGGGTCGAATTTTGTGGCTGCTGGTTGGAGACCAAAACGATGGATTTTGCCCTCAGACACTCGTGAGGACCAAGTTCAAAGAGCTCGATGATGTAGACACTCGTTGAGGACCAAGTTCAAAGAGCTCAATGTAGGCTCTTCGATGAGCACTAGAATGTATTCATCGGACTCACAGTTTAGGAGAGATACAGGCCTCCAAATAGGATTTCACGATTTTTTTTGCACGCGGGAAACTTTCACGACGTAAAAGTATAGGATGTGAGAGTGAGTATTTCACGGATTTGTTTTTTCACGCGGGGAACTTTCACAACGTGAGTGTGCAGAGGGTCTCATGCCACGAGAGTTAGGGATTTCACAGATTTTTTTTTTTAGTATAGAGGAGAATTTGAGTTTCCTTGTGTGGAGGGAATATTTTTTAAATTTAAAATTGGGGAGATATGGGTATTTTCCCAAAAAGGTAGGCGGGAATTAAAAAAAGTCAACATTTTTATATCACCACCTTACACCCTTCATAAATGACTCCCAAAAGTGGCCATTTGCTAACTAAGGGGTATCTTTTCATTCAATGCTCATTAGCCTTAATGAGTTATGATAAACAATGCTTAAGACGATTAATTATTTCACTAATATTTTTTTCTTTTAGACTAATTAAGAGCTCTAATTAATCACTAATCACTAATTAATTCACATTGGATAGGACATGAAATTACTAAGCTATGTTATACAAAATTAAGCGAAAAAGATGAAAATTCCTCTAATTGATGAAGAAACTGATATAATTAGGTGTTTTGATGCATCTAGATGCTCTCAAAACACTCAAGAACACTAATTTTGACCTTACATGATCAAATTTGACCCCAAGAAACACATTTTCTAGTGTTTTTGCCTCTTGAAGTGGATTAATCATCCCTTAATGACAAAAAACAATCAATTAAGAAAGATTAGTCAATTTCAAGAGTTTTTTTAAAAAAATTAAATGATTAAGCTACCCCTAATATTTGCTAACACTCTAATACATTCAAATCAAACAAAAAACACATAAATCAAGCAAAAATTAATGATTCTAGTTTTAAGTTTAATTCTAAAGAGAGCTAAAAATCACAAAATTACAATCTAATGCATTGTTTGATGCAATGGATGCAAACTAAACCTAATACACTCTATGTGCACACTTAACAAACACTAAAAACTAGATTAAAACTAACAAAACAACACATTTAAGCCAAAAAATCATTCTTTCAAAAGATAAAAAAGAGAGCTATTTCTCACAAAATCACACACAAATCTCCATCAATCAAAACCACATCTTTTTCATGGAAAACCACTAATTAAGACAATGGGCAATGGTTTTGCATAGATTAGAGAGAAAATGGTAGAAAAAGCCAAGGGATGGCTCCCCGACCGACAATGGTGCCAAAAATATTATGGCTTACCCAAAACCTCGTCGAAACACATCCAACAAGAAGATTGCCTGGTGAACCATAACTATCGTAGGGATCTTTCCGATGGCCGAGCTCGTAACCCTTAAGGTCTCTAAGCTCCGGAAAAAAGCTCGGATGTACAAGCTCGCATAAAAATCATGCCCCACGGGAACCTTTCTTGTTGTTTCTTTATTTTTCCTTCTAGGACATGTAACAACATTGACATTCTAAAACAAAAGAAACTTATAATTTAATACCACCACTAAAAGACACGTGTTGAAGCTTACCTCCCTCCCTATATATAGTTCTCTCTACCTTCTTGCTTTATTCACTAATTTTAGCTTTACATTCCTACTCTGTGTGTGTGTGTGTGTGCGTGTGTGTGTTCTCGAACTTTTGGTTTCTACATAAAATGCATGTAAATAAAGCATCATACCTCTTTATGTTTGCTTGCATTCTTAGGAAACTCCCCCCCACCCCGTCAGGCGCTCCTCTTTCTCTCATATTTGTATATAACTTTTCCCACCCTAGGTAGTTGTGTTGTGTCCCTATAACATGACAAAAATAGTATGATCAACTTATTTATATTGGCTTTCTTGCATTTTTAGGACATCTTCCTTGAAATGCGATTTGTTTGAGAAAGTGTATGAAACAAGTACACATCTCATCTTTTGAAGACCCCAAGGGTTATAAGACAGAGAGCAAGGAGGGACAAAGAGTGATTTGGTGAGGGAGGTGGACAAAGAGAGGGAAAAAGAGAAAGAGAGAGAGAGCTTTGTCCACACAATGCCTGACCTACAACAACACAGAAGGTGTTAGGCACTAACTTTGGGGTGGTAGCAAGATAAGGGTGACCACATTTGGTCCTTGGGCACCCTCGTGATTCCCTTAAAACATGCACTTCTACAACTTAGAGGGTCAATCTCTCATGAAATTGCCAAAATTTCATAACAACTATGCAACTCAACAATCAACCTTTGCAACAACATAAATTCAATCCACCTATGCAATGTCATATATCACAAAAGTACATGACTAATTATATCCATATAGCTAGATCAACTTAACAATGAACAACATAGGTTGCAACATATTTGTCTAAATTCAAGCCACCTATGCAATCTACATCATGAAAACACATATACATAGTATGCGATAAGACAAGGTCTATAAAAGGTCCAAAAACTCCATGAAAGTGACCACAACACTATTTCTCATTCACATCATCATTGGTTGGGACATCTGGAAGATCCATCAATAGTGTATCGACAAGATAATGTCTTTCTCAACACATAAGCAATGGTGAAGTGATTCCCTTGCACACTTCCTCATATTTCCAACGCTAGCAACAAGTCAATGATGGCATCCCCAAGCAGTGTAAATGCGTGTAAAAGCCACCTACCAAGAAGAGTGTGATATACTTAGTAAATATGATGAGTTAATATATCAATATGAAAAATGATGAGCTTTCTAAAAACTCGAGTCTAAAAATTTGGTTACTTTAAAAGTCAAACCAGGTACCATAAATATCAATACACACATGAAAAAATGGAGTAAGTCACCACATGGAGAATTCTTTGCACAAATCAGGTATACTACAGTAGAAATAGCTTGTAGAGCAGTCAATCTTCTCACTCATGTGAAATACATTGACATACATAATAGGATAAACTCTCGTGCTGTTTTTATGGTGGCGAAAGGTTGTGAGGAGGATTGGGCACATATAATCTTTAACACCCTCACTACTTATTGTGTAGACCATAGGTCCCCAGACCTACTTCAGGCAGGGGGAGATGTTAACGGCATTTCCAATGGCGGTTAACTGGGAAATTGGCTTAGGCAGGCCCACCAACATATTTTTCAAAGGCCGTCTAAGCAAAGCAAATGGTCGTCGTTCATCAGGTTGTTTCAAAAGGGTCACTTGTAATTTTTGAACCGCCCGAGCGGGTTTTTTAGCACTTCATGTAACATTTTACAGATTTTTTCCGCTCAAATAAGCGCATCACGATGTAAACAAGGGATGTCCGATCTAAGTGTAATGCTAGCATCACATACACATGTACACTAGTAGGTGTAGAGACACATAGTTCTCATTTTTACACTAACCGCCCAAGTTTGGGTGCTTGGCAACTTATAAGTTTTGTATAAATAACAATGTAAGGAATGAGAACACACACTTCCCTTGTACAATCTTAGCGATCTTGTATTATCTTCCTCTTACCCTCTTTCTAGAGTATGTGAGAGTGTGTGAGTGAGTTGCTTGTAGGTTATTGGGTTGCATCACCATAGCTATAGAGTTGTGAGCGGGTTTGTCCAAGGAGTTCTACATCAAATACCGATGGTGACAACAGTGGAAGCGATTTCAGAAGGTTAGCTCTGCAACAACAAGCGGTTGGAGAGCCTCCATTGGGAAGCTCTAAATGGGTCACACCATCATCCCCACGACAAAGGTAAGCATTCTATATTGTGTAATGTGTTTAACATTGTGGAGAGGGTACATCTCCTTGTGACTCCTTACTGTGTGTAGAAAATAGCTTAACACACACATGATAATGTGGCCAATCTTTTTACAAAGGCCCTTTCCAAAGAGAAGTTTGAGACTTTTTATAAAGCCCTTAGTCTCTTTCATCTTGCATAGTAATCTACCCACATCTTTGTACCATCATACTTGTACTCCAGGGGGGTTTGTCAGTATTTATGCTTCATCTATAGGAGTACTTCATGTGGTACACAGTTTAACAACAATAGTGACAGTGACAAAGGCAACAATGGTGAGTGCGAGGGCGACAATGATAATAATGAAAGCAAAAAAAGTGGCAATGAGGGTAATAATCCACTAGCCTAATTTTGGTGTGACATAGACGACTTATTAAGATAAATAAAATTTCATTCTCAACGATCTCAACCTCCCCTTTGTTTTCAATCATGCCTTTGACCTCCTTGATTGTAATAGCAAGATCATTTGCAAAAAAACATGTTTGCAGGTTTAATAGGTAATTGCGTTTGACAACCTAAAAAGGGTTCCCACCACAGCGACCATGTGATTTTTTTATAACTTTTTAAAAAAATTTGGAATATTTTATTAGGCAAAAATAAAATTCTTCTTCTGAAAAATACTCCCCCTATTTTGGGCTGAACTACAATCTCGACATAATTTTTTTATGTTTTTATTTTATTTTATTTTTTTGATATTTGCTTTTATGTTATTTTTATTTGTTTTCTACTACTATTTTTTTCAATATTAGTTTTTATTTATTTTTAAAAAAATAGTTTTTTTTCTTTTTATCTTTTTGTTTTTCTAGTAATATTATCTATGATTATAAAATTCAATATATTTATATTAAATAATAGTGAGAATATTCATACTAGAAAGTAGAGATAAAATTTAAACATAACCTAACTAATATATATATATATATATATATATATATATATATATATATATGAGAGAGAGAGAAGAAGAAATAGCTCTTTTAACGTCATAGGAACAATCCCAAGAGACCAAATATGATCTATCTGACGGGAGTGAGATTCGAACACTCTATCGGACGAGAGAGAGAGAGAGAGAGAGAGAGAGAGAGAAGAGAGCGCTTAACAAAAACAAAGAAAGTGAAATATCTAAGGACATTGAGTGGAAGCCACGTCAGCCCCAATTACCCACATATGCTTGAAGACTTCAAATTTAGGCTTGGAGAGAGAATGCAGGGTTGGAAAAGGAGGGATAGCACAGAGGCGGAAATGAAGGAGGTAAAAGTGGTGGCTGCTGGAGCGGTGACGAGCGGTGGCAGGGATGGACGTGGTCGGCGGCAGCACCTGTGTAGATGGCAGCTAGGCAGGCGAAGGGGAGCTGCGGGAGGAGCAGTGGGGCGGGCAGAAGCTTCTGATGGCAACAATGGGAGATGACAAGGTTGTAAGGCTGGAGCTGTGGGCAGGTGGCGGGAACGGCTCGAACAAGCGACGAAAACAGTGGCGGGCAGTCCACGAGTGGGCAGGTGGCGGAAACGGCTCTAGCAGGCGACGGAGGCAAAGTAGTGGCGGTAGTGCACGAGTGGGCAATAGCTGAAGCCAGGGGAGCTGCGGGAGGAGCAATGAGGCGGGCAGGATCTTCCGATGGCAACAATGGAAGATGGCAGGGTTGCAAGGCAGGAGCTATGGGCAGGCGATGGAGGCAAAGCAATGGCGGCAGTACATGAGTGGGAAATAGGGTGAAGCCAGGGCGTAGAGGAGCTGCGGGAGGAGCAATGGGGCGGGCAGAAGCTTCCAATGGCAACAATGGGAGATGGAAGGGTTGCAATGCAGGAGCTACGGGCAGGTGTGAACGGCTCAAGCAGGCGACGGAGGCAAGCAGTGGTGGCGGCAATGCACGAGTGGGCAGGTGACGGGAACGGCTCAAGCAGGCGACGGAGGCATTAGCTATGGTTGCAGCGCACGAGTGGGCGGCGTTGGCTACAGGTGGCTGGAGTGGATGGTGGCAACCACAGAGGGAGAGGGAGTCGGGTAGAGAGAGAGTGAGAGAGAAAAAGGATCAAGGAAAGAGAGAGATGACAGAGGGGAGAGAGATTGGAGAAGGAAAGGTAGGGTAGAAAGAGAGTGAAAGGAAAGAGAGTGTATGTGCAAGAGTACATGAGAGAGGGAAGGAGGAGTGAGGGGAAGGAGAGAGATAGATAGAGGAGGACGAGAGAGAAGAAGTAAGGGGGAGAGAGAGAGGGCTGAGGTTGAGAGTTAGGGGAGGGATTCGAGTAGAGAGAGAGAGAGAGAGAGTCATGAGGGAAGTGGGTGAGAAAGGGAGTTGATTTGAGAAGGGACGAGGTAGGAGGGAGTCGAGTCGCAAAGGGGAGTGGGTGAGTTGCGAGGGTAGGCTATAGAGGCGACAGAGCAAGAAAGGGAGTCAAGTTGTGAGGGGAGATGGTAGGAGGGAGTCAAGTCGCAAGGGGAGTGGATTAGTTGCGTCGTGAGTAGAACCCTAAGCAACTAAGAATAAATACTTGTAAAGAGAGGGACACAATAAACAAGGTACATTCTTGTCAATATGTGTGTGAGAGTGTGTATCTAGTAGAAGCCTTTTGGAACCCACCAACCATATATCCACAAAAAGGCAAGAGAAATAGGCAGAGAAAGCAAGTGTTGTATTAAAAAGCTTGGGTGCTATTACATCGATAACCCTCAGTAAACTTACTAGCTATCACTAATTTAAATTCCAAGAACTAGAAAGTTATGACCTTGTTAAATAGAAATGACAATTGATATAGAATGTTACAACCAAAGTAGGTTTAAGAACAAGGTAATGCTAGATTTGGAACATTGCTTGAATTTCGAAACCATGACAATTGATACAGAATGTTACAACAAAACTAGGTTTAAGAACAATGTAATGCTAGATTTAGAACACCACTTGAAGATACAAGTACCAAGTAGAAGCACCAAAATTGCAAGTGTCATAGTATTGACCATGTTAACTACTACCTCATCTCAACACCGAAGGGCAGCAGGAGTCTGCTTTACTTATTGTCAAAGATTGCTATGATGGTGCTGACAAGCCTGGTTCAACATGTAAGCATTTGGTCAACTTTATGGAATGTGCCAGATTTGTCCAATTAACCCATGCAATTTGTATTTTGCATGAGCGCTTTCCAGTTGTCCTTTTGCCAAATGTCTATGGAAAATGTGCCTCAGGCTACCACTGTGTGAGTTACAAGCTTAGAATAGTGTTTGCACATGCATATGCGGCATAACAGGGTGTGGGACTTGATTTTTAACTTTGGTCACGTAATGTGTGAAACCTATGGCCAAGTATAGAGGTCGATTTGTAACTCTCACAAGAAAAATTCTCTTATGCATATTTCAAGAGCTCAAGCTTATTCTACTTTCTCTCCTCTTTCATCTACTCCATAGTAAGAGAGCATGTGTGCTTGAGTGTGAGATAGAGTACTGAGACTGGTGTGGGCATTGAAGCATGCAATTGTGACCATGGAGCTCTCCATCGTGCTCAAGCTTATTCTACTTTCTCGTGCTTAACCCTTTTGACACCACTACACCGAGGACTTTGGCATTGGCTATCGATAATTGCAGCTCGGTAATTCAATTTGCGTCTCTAATTACTTAACTTTATGTTGATTTGTTGGAACGAAAGAGTGTGTTTGAGTATGGTTGTGGTTGAATTAAGCTAGAATTGTTGTTTTTAATGCTCAAAAGATGGTCGATTAGGCGCGAGATGCTTGCTAGAGGCATTTGATAGGTGCATGTGCACAAATTTTCATCAATTTTGAGCTTTAATTTGTTGATTTTTTATATCTTTATAGAAAGAGAGTAAATATTTGAATCTAATTTTACCACGCATAATCTCCATGTGCATGTGTAAGACTTGGCCAAGCTATGCATGCCACGTCATGCATTACAAACTTCTCTGAGGTTTGTATGCTATAGCTAGACTTTGTGTATCATAACATAGCCATGTAAAAGTAAGACACTAACCATAGACTATGGCTAGGGTATAATTAACAAAGAACAAATAAAAGATAAAGTTTGATGTAGGAGGCAATGGACATTCTAGCTCTACATTTTTTGCATTGACTAGCTCTAGATCATCGATGGTTGTTTCCTCCTTTCCGATGGTTTCTTTCCCTCTCTTCTTGATAGAATCTGCTACGTGCACTCGTCCCACCACCTACGTGATCTCAATACTTGATGAACCCTCATGCAATCATCCTAGCACCCTTTAATGCAATCATCCTAGCACCCTTTAATGCATACACAACCATGATCATTATTTAATTTTTCCATTTTGGGGAGAAGAAAATGGTTCAAGAATTTGGGAAAAAACTAGGCCTTGAGTCTTAATACACTACCAATATTTTCTCCTTGTTATATTTTACAACAATCAATTAGTGACTCTTCTTGCCACGTACTCTAACTTGGTTGCAAGAAATATTTGTTTGCAGCAAACATCAGCAATGAGGAAATAATGCCATTTTTTATAATTTGAGACATGATAGTCATTAAGTACGAATTCCAATGAACCATTTCAAAAGGATATCTTGAGGATTCATTATAAGCATTTCAAGCATTCATGTTTTCTTGAAAACATTAGAAAATTTAAGATTATTATGTGTACGGTTTTTGATAACAACAACCCACATATTTTAACACTAAAAAGAAACTTTCATTGAAAAGTAATCCAAAACTTTACATTATATACAAAATCGTGTGAGCAACTCAATGTTCATGTCTAACAAAGCATCTACTTGAATAAAAAATACACACGATAGCTCATTTGCACACTTAATTTAAGCCACACTTAATTTTATATAAAGCTGAGGTTATGACAAAAGGTTATACTACTTGTGACATCAACATGCAAAATACAAGATCATATCAAACAAATTGTTACAAACATAATCAGATTTACTTATTGTTACATTAAGATCCAATGACATCACATATCACCGTAATTAAAACTTTGTCTCGTGTTGACTTTTGGTCAAAATTGGATATGAAACCCACTTTTTAATATATCTTGATGTAAGGCAAGATTACCAAAGAAATCCAACCCACTACTTGCATCTCCTCTTGTATCTCTATCGTGGCTTTTTGCTAGTTTGAACTCAGATATAAGTACTATAGGAAGGACCATTTCGATGAATAAGTGCAAATAATAAGAATAAAAAACAAAGAAGTTTTAAAGATCTCTTCTTAATGTTAAATTAGAAGCTGTGGTTAACTACCTAACCAGGCTTGAATGAGATGGATTGAAGTGGCATTATTGTAGCATTGTATGGTAGTGATGTGTGTAAACACACTTAAGACCGTCAGGGCACTTTTTCCCTCACTAGGAAGTTTTTTCCCCGTGCGTATGTACACCCTCTTATCTACTCATCTTGGGGTGTGTACTTATCTTTTATATCTGGCACACATTTTTTCATTCTAATCTAGTGAGTTTGTGTGCTCTCAAGCTTCTCTATCTTGTGTGTGTGCATTGTTGCAACCCTAACCCTAATTCCAACAATTGGTATCAGAGCTAGCATCCTTGACACTTGATCTAGTAGTCTGCCTCCCTCACGACCCTATTTTTATGTCTCCGGTTGAGATATCCTCTTAGGAGAAGAAGGTATATACTATAGTGTGTTGTATACAAAGTATACCATATTTCGAGGTCCGCAGTGCGATTTGGGAGCGTTTCGGGCACTTTTTGGGCACCGCAAGGTTTCTGCATACGTTCTGGAGAGACATCATTTTTTGGATTGGTTCTGCTCGATTTTGGGTGTTTGGGCTGTGTATTGGCACAGATTTGGTGTGCAGCAGCATCTACAGTGTCTTCAACAACATCGACCATCATACTTTTGCTAGTAACACTCTATTCTCTACTTTGTGTTATTTTTCGTACACTTTGCAGGTGATTCAGTCAATTGGCAGTTATCCAGGGTTGCATTCAGTGAATACTGAGTACTTGCAGTGTGTTGTTGAAAGATTTTGCATTTGGTAGAAAGTCATGGCTAGCAGTAGTGATGTATTCAACATGTTGTCTGCTCTGAGGACAAACTTGATGGGACTAACTACCCATTGTGGTCCTATATAATGAGGCATATACTAGTTGCTAAAGGCCTTTGGAATGTGGTCAGTGGGGTGGTAGTGAAACTCGTCCTATTTCACAACTACCAGTGAAACCAAGTGTTGCAGCAGGTACATCTGAAGTAGAATCTGATATAGATGTGGCTCCTCCACATGCACCACCAATACCTCCCACTGCTGCTCAAATGAGATGGGATGGAAGAGATGCACAGGCACATGCATCGCTTGCACTTTCTGTGAAGCGAAGCATTATTCCTCATATTCGGTCATGTAAGACTTTAAAACAGGCATGGGATGCACTTGCTGCATTATACTAGGTGCGCAATGAAGCATGTGTTGCATATCTGCGCAAACAGTTGGAGTTTGACCACATGAATGAGGGAGACTCAATGGACGGCTTCTTGACCAAGGAGCAGCTTGCTAGTGTGGATAAGATATATCCTGATAGTACATTGGTGCCCACAGTTCTCAATACATTGCCGGATTATTATCAGAGTTTTGCCTTTCCCTTAGACTCATGATGAAGGGAAATCCAGATGCCCTTACATTTGATGAGCTGGTTTCAGTACTCTTGCAAGAAGCGCAGTCTAGGCAAAACAAATCTGTTATACGAGTTGGTGTGACGAAGCTTTTGTTGCCAATCAGAAAGGCAAAGGTAAAGCTTCTTCGCATGGTGGCTATAAGCCAAAATCAGAATCCTTAGGTAAAGATGCAGAGAAAGAAGGTGATAAGCCTAAAAAGAAGGGCAAGTGTCACTATTGCAAGAAACCAAGGCACTATATAAATGAGTGCAAGAAAAGGCTAGAGAAGGAGAAAAAGAAAGAATCGGGCATGGATGTGGCTGATGCATCTACACCAAGTGCAGAGAAGAAGGAATCTGCAAGTTTTTCTCGAGATGATTAGGGATGGATTGTACATTGCAGTTATGACCCTTCTGTTCATGATGTATGCATGTCAGTGGGCAGAATTGGATACTTGGTACTTTGACGATGGTGCTATTAAGCATGTTACTTTACAAAAAAAATTATTCTCATCTCTGGAATCTGTCCCAAGTGCAGGAACCGTCACATGTGCAAATGGTTCCTCATATCCTATCAAAGGAGTTGGTAGAGTTGTGCTCACTACTGCAAATGGGACGCATTTACTTTCTAAAGTTTAATATGTGTCAAGCATTAAGAAGGACTTGCTGTCAGTTTTAGCCTTAGCCTTGTTAGGCTTGACGGTGAAACTTGTGGATGACAGATGTATAGTTCAGGATACAAATGATGGTTATTCTTCTATCATTGCCTCAGTAGTAGGTACCTTGTTTCATGGCCTATACAAGATGGATGTATTTGAGAAGCTGCAGCATGATGCTTGCTCAGTCTCTACGACTCGTGCTATGAGTGATGCAAAATTATAGATGCATAATTTGGCCATCTGAATTATGGTAGTTTGTTACGCCTTCAAAGGCATGATATGGTGTCTGAGTTGCCAACTCTTGAGACCCCTACTAAACATGTCTGAGGGGTGTATTCTTGGTAAAATGCATCGGGCATCATTTCCAAAGGATGGATCCGTGAGAGCTATTAAGAAATTACAACTTATACATAGTGATGTATGTGGTCCTATGAGGACACCATCTATTGGAGGATATCTCTACTTCGTCACTTTTATTGATGATGATTACTCCATATATATCTGGGTGTATACATTAAAGTAGAAGTTAGAGGTTTTTATGTGCTTTAGGCACTTCATATCCATGGCTGAAAATGCATGTGAATGTAAAGTTGGTACCCTTCGTTCAGATCGAGGGGGGGAGTATATGTCCAAGGAATTTCATGCATATATGGCTGAAAAGGCATAAGGCATCAATGTGCAGTGCCATACACACCTCAACAAAATGGTGTGACTGAGAGGAAGAACATGTCTCTCATGGAGATAGCACGATGTATGGTGAAAGCCCAAGATTTACCTCATGGTTTTTGTATGGTTTTTGGTTAGAGGCAACTATGTGCGCAAACTATGTGTTGAACAAATGCCCTACCAAGGCCTTGTGGTCTAAAACTCCTTATGAAGTTTGGCATGACAAGAAGCCCTCTGTGGCTCATTTGTGTGTTTTTGGTTGTCTTGCTTATGCTCTTGTGCCTGAGCAACAACGCAATAAACTTGGTGATGATAAGGCAATTAAATGCATATTTGTGGGATTAGAAAGCAAGGGATATAAATTCTACCATCCGGCCTCAAAGCGGATTTTGGTAAGTAGAGATGTTTTTGTGTTGAAAACTGAGTTCAGCCCATGCTTTCATGCAAAATACAGCAGAATGTATGCTCATAGGACATGTTTGATTCGCTCCTACCTTTGTTTAATGGAGGGCAACCACATGTAGAGCAATTGAATGCTCAACCAAGTGCTGAAATTCAACCTTTGCAGGTGCAAAATAAGCTTGCAAATCAGCCTTTTAATGAGGCAGTTATCGAGGATGTAGTGGATGAGGAGAGAGCAGCCATAGAAGCATCTAGGCGTATGCCAAAATGGCTTGTGCAGACATTGAGAGATAGCAGGTTGGTAGCTCCTTTACCTAGCAGAACTCCTGCAGGTTCTCATCATGCATATTATTCTCATGTGGATCATGTTCTCATTTCTACTTTATGTAATGAGGAGGAACCTGTTTCCTTTGAGAAAGCACAGGATGATGATCATTGGATGCATGCTATGCAGGATGAGTATAACTCTATACTCAAGAATGACACCTGGTATTTGACAAATCTACCTCATGGCAAGAAGGCCATTGGTACTAAGTGGGTTTACAAGTTAAAACACAAAGCAGATGGTAGCATTGATCGCTACAAGGGTAGACTTGTTGCAAAGGGGTATGCCCAACAAAAGGGCATTGATTATGATGAGACCTTTGCACCCACATCTTGTATGACTACCATTAGGTGTCTCATTGCTTTGGCAGCACATCATGGGTGAAATGTACATCAGTTGGACATTAAGACTGCATTCTTGAATGGTGATTTACAAGAGGGTATCGCAACCTCCTGGTTTTGTTGTGAAAGGAGAAGAGTCTAAAGTATGCAGGTTGAAAAAGGCTCTTTATGGCCTTAAGTAGGCTCCTAGAGCATGGTATGAGAAGATTCATACATACTTGGTTACAAATGATTTTTGCAACAGTCCAACAGAGAGTACCCTCTATGTGAAGGGGAGTAAGAACACATTTTTGGTCATCGTTCTATAAGTTGATGACATGCTACTCATGGGACTCGATATAGATCAGATTTCAGCCTTTAAGGTTGATTTGTAGTCATCGTTTGAGATGTTAGATTTGGAGCCGTTGCATTACTATTTGGGGATTCAGTTTATGCAGCACAATGATGACATTGTTATGCTGCACTGTGGCTACACCTATGGAGACAGGTACTCGACTTAGTCTTCAAGATGGCCAGTAGGCTCTTTTTATGCTAGTTTGTATCAGCAGGCTATTGGATCCCTTCTTTATGTATGCAACACGAGGCCAGATATATAGTATACAGTTCACAGTTGAGCAAATCTATGCATAGCCCAGGTACGAAGCATTAGTAGGCTGTTAAGAGGGGTTTTCGCTATTTACAGGGCACTCAGTATTTTGGATTGTTTTATCCAAAAGGGGGTGAGGCACAGCAGCATGCTTTTTAGTGATTGAGATTGGGCTGGATGTTATGACACACGAGTGTCCACTAGTGGGTTTTGCTTTTGCCTTGGTGATTCATGTATAAGCAGCCTACAGTGGCCACTTCCACCTATGAAGTTGAGTACAGAGCAGCTTTTATAGCTACAGTTGAGTGTGTGTGACTCATATGTCTTGTGGCTGATTTGGGTGTTGGAACTAGCACTATGATTTTCACTGATAGCCAGAGCGCCTTAGCAATTGTGAGGAACCCAGTGTTAAGTGCTCACACTAAGCACATTGAGGTGCATTACCACTATGTCAGGGAAAGACTCTCTGCGGGCGGCAGAGATCAGCTTGGTCTATGTGCCTACACATGACAACATGGCAAATTTATTCACAAAGGCTCTTCCTCGTGAAAAGTTCAAAGCTATTCGTAAAGCTTTGGGCTTACTGCCTTTTCATGATTGATCAACCATACCCTATACATGTTCACATCATCACTTCTCCACGGAGGATTTGTAGCATTATATGGTAGTGATGTGTGTGAACACACTTAGGACCGCGAGGGGACTTTTTCCCTCACTAGGAAGTTTTTTCCCCCATGCGTATGTACACCCTCTTATCTACTCATCTTGGGGTGTGTACTTATCTTTTGTATCTGGCACACATTTGTTCATTCTAATCTAGTGAGTTTGTGTGCTCTCAAGCTTCTCTACCTTGTGTGTGTGCTTTGTTGTAACCCTAACCCTAATTCCAACAATTATTCTTTTCTCTCTTCCACATATGAAAAGAAAAATTTGTAAGCTCTCTCTCTCTCTCTCTCTCTCTCTCTCTCTCAATTGCTTGCTTCAACATGGAGGGCACACCTCTCTCTCTCTCTCTTTCTCTTTATATATATATATATCTCTCTCTCATACATAACCCCCCTCCCCACTCTCTCTCTCTCTCTCTCTCTCTCTCTCTCTTTTTCATAGCGATATGTTACATGCCACATCAAGACTAACTTTTATGCACATATGGATTGGGATCACCCCTACGTTGAGTTAGAAGAGGACATTGCATCTTTCAAATGCAAAGGGAAGGAGGTCATTGTCATAGAAGACATGAATGCACGAATGGCCATGAAGCAACTCAATATCTATGACATTATGCCACATACTACAAGGTACACTTTGGACCCTTGCGTTCATGATCAAGCCTCCATGGGCACACTAAAGAGTGAGACCTTTATGGAAAAGAACTCCTCCGCATGTGCAATAGCAGAGACATGTTAGGGAATATCTCAATGGAAAGACACTAGCAGTTTTATATGTAAAAGACACAATGGAGACAATGTTGTTGATTACTTTCTTCTCTGAGAGAATGTTGTGCCCTATGTATAATGTTTCATTCTTGGAGCATGGAATCCGGAATCGGATCATCGCATGCTATGCATTGACCTCCATTGGGACAAAATGATCTAGAGAGTGGGCTTGACATGAGGCAAAGCCCCCATCCGTATGGATCTTAAACAAGCACCAATGTATGCATCCATGGTCGCGAACATGCTATGGAAGGCTCAACACATACTAGGTATGTATGCCTCACTTGAGGAACAATGGGGAGGGTGGACATGCGCAATGTTCAACCTTGCTCTACAACATGGCATGCCACACAATTGGACCACAAATTGGGTCAAGCCTTTGCATAAAGGGGGTGATGTGAACGATGTAAGCAACTATTGCCCCATTATGGCTCGGACCGTCATGCCAAGCTCTTTGGAAGTGTTATGGAAATGAAACTAACCACATGGGCGGAGATTAACCACAAATATGCCCAAGGTCAAGTCAATTTTTGCCAGGCCCAAAACACTATTAATCACCTTGTGACTCTCCGTGTTCTCATGGAAGAGAGTAGGTTAGCGAGCAAAGGCTTATACTATTGTTTTTTGGACTTCAAGAAAGCCTTTGACATGGTCCCATGGGACAATCTTTTGAAAAGGATGGAAGAGCTTCAAGTGCCAAGTACATGCAAGCCATGGTAAGGCTTTATGAGCGAATAGTTTGTCAAGTACGTATGGGTGAAGGCATCTCTGAAACCCTCTCGAGTGACATTGGAGTCAAACAAGGATGGCCTCTCTCCCCCCACTCTCTTTGGGTTATGCATTGATAGACTTGGAACATATGGTTCAAGAGTATGCACACCAAGAGGGAATCAAGGAAGTCTTGGCAATGTAGTGATCTTGCTCCTTCTTTATGCGGATGATGTGGTCCTCTTAGCACATACATAGCAAGATGCACAAAAGATGATGGGGAGTCTAGATTCCTTTTACTCCCATAGTGGCACTAAGAGGGAATGATGTGGTCCTCTTAGTGCACACATAGGAAGATGCACAAAAGATGATGGGGATTCTAGATGCCTTTTGCTCCCATAGTGGCTTGACAGTCAATGTAGAAAAGACAAGGGTAATCGCATAGAGCAACCACTCATTATTTATAACATGCGCCCATTAAGGCAGTAGAGAGCTTCAAGTATCTTCGCCTCGAAATTCCTCATAAACCCACAAAATACTCATGTCAACACACACCCATGATTGAGTTGTGTAAAGTGTGGAATTGATCATCTAATCAAGGACTAGAGAGTCTTTAACAACCACCAATCCAACCATGGGACTCTGAATGATTAGGGTGCGATCAAGGGTGGTGACAATTCCACTCAATGTCATAACTTGTGGACAAGCACTAAAGACCTCGAAAGTCAACGGCGGCTAAACCTACTACGCAAACGACGGGAAGGATTAGAAGAGCAAAGAAGGTGGGACAACGGCGGCTAAACCTTCTACGCAAACGACGGGAAGGATTAGAAGAGCAAAGAAGGTGGGACAAGGAGAATCTGCAGTGGTAATTTAGGATGGTTCGGAAGAGGGAACGGTCGAAATGGCATCCACCACTGAGTCAAGCAAGGAAAAGGCACCGACAAGAAAAAAAGAAGAAGTAACATGGAAGGAAATCGAACTAGTTGAAGAAACCTAGACATCGAGGGGAGTGGGTGAATACCTAAATGCTTAGAAAGGGATCAAAAATTTGGAGGCCACACAAGCCTTAGTCCAAGAAGGTCAAAACATGTTTGAAGGAGAGAGAGAGAGAGAGAGAGAGAGAGAGAGAGAGAGAGAGAGAGAGAGAGATTTTAGTCTTATACAAGCTAGCAGGTTGAATTTGGCCCATGAGACTCCACCATTGGAGTGGGTGCATGAGTGGGATTTGAATCGGGATCTCTCACTTGAAAACCTGATGTGTAAACCACTATGAAAGCACTCCACAAGGGGGGAGAGAGAGAGAGAGAGAGAGAGAGAGAGAGAGAGAGAGAGAGAAATTTTATAGTCTCAGCACAAGCTAACAGGCTTAATTTAGCCCTTGAGACTCCACCATTTGAGTGGGTGCATGAGTGGGATTTTAACCGGGATCTCTCACTTGAAAGCCTGATGCGTAAACCGAGAGAGAGAGAGAGAGAGAGAGAGAGAGAGAGAGAGAGAGAGAGAGAGAGAGAATATATTTACATGTGTTGACTACTAGAGAGATGGATTTTTCGTAGCTATCAACACTTGAGAGAGAATTTATGGATCAACAATTTTTATATTCCCATTGTCTCATTTGTTGCAAAAAACACATGTTCTTCTTTGGGTGAAAACTTGGCTCAGCCTTATATGATTATAAGGGTGAAAACTTGACTCAACCTTGATTATAAGGGTGAAAACTTGACTCAACCTTGAAGAAGAGAGTAGGAAGAAGGCAAGGTAATAGTGTGTGCATCACATGGAATCCAGCTAATGAGACTCCAAAATCTATGGAGGTAGATTTAGGTCAATTGGGTAAATTAGAGTAAGGCCTCAAGTTTAGAGCTTTCCTTGGTGCTTGCTTTAGATGTGGGTCCTCAAGTTTAGAGCTTTCCTTGGTGCTTGCTTTAGATGTGAGTCCTTTGGACATGCCAAAGATTGCCCTGACTTAGAATCTATGAGGGACGAGGCTAAAGAGGTTAATCGGGGGGGAAGTGACAAAGAGAGAGTACCTCTGGAAACTCATAAGATAGAGTCTAAAGGGAAGGAAATAGTGTTAGAATCTGGGGAGAACAAGATGGAAGGGGGTTGGTGGGCCAAAGCTAAAACCAAAACCAAGAGAACAAGATGGAGGGTTGGGCCAAAGCGTGGGCCAAAGCTAAAACCAAAACGAGTGTCAGGCAAACTAAGACTGAGGCTAGGAAGGCCCAATTTAGTCGGGGTCCCGAGAGTAGAAAGAATGGGAATGGTGAGAATTTGAATTCTATCATCTTTTCTAACCCCTTTAGCCAATGCTAGAAAGAGATAATTCTATGTTGGTAGAACAGAATTCGGGTGGGTACTGAATGAAACAAGAAAGGATTTTGATCTTGTTCAGAGTAGTCAGAGGGATGGAGAGGAAGCGGAGATGGTCCAGGAAACTACATTCAATACTGAGTTTAAGGGGTGCACATAATTCTATGTTGGTAGAACAGAATTCTGGGTGGGTACTGAATGAAACAAGAAAGGATTTTGATCTTGTTCAGAGTAGTCAGAGGGATGGAGAGGAAGTGGAGATGGTCCCGGAAACTACATTAACATGAAGAACAATACTGAGTTTAAGGGGTGCACGTGGAACGTGAAAGGGATTAAAGATAAGAAGAAAAGTGCTATATTTTGGGAATTAGTGAAGTCGTGGGGTTTGCTGTTTTGGCTGTACAGAAGCATAACCTTTTTCGGAAAACCTCTAGGATAAATAGTTTTAGGGATTGGGAAATCTTCTATGGTGGTGTTAGCTTAGGTTATAGTGGGGTCATGACTCTACTTTAAGAGAGATCTTAATACTAATACTATAGCTAATCATCTTGAGGGAAGAATATTGGTTGTTGAGATTGTAATAGATGGTGAAAGAATATGGATTATTAATGTGTATGGGGCTCGTAATCATAAGGCTAGGAGCAATATGTGGAATTGGATTGCCAGGATAAATGCTCAAGTTCCTTGAATTGTATTAGGGGATTTTAATATGGTGGAAAAAGTAGTTGATAGATGTGGTGGTAGTGTTGTTCTTATAGGGAAGGAAAAAGGGAAATGAGAAGAGCTTAGAAGGGGACTGGGGCTTAAGGATAGTTGGTATCTGGGTGATTGGAGAGATAAACCGGGGCACACTTATTTTAGCCTTCAATATTTATCCTCCTCATCAAAAATTGATAGAGTTTTCTTTAGTCAGCAGGCTTCATGGGTGCCCCATACTTTGAGAGTGCTAGTGGATTGCAGTTCTACATTGTTTGATCATCTTCCTTTGAAGTGGAGATGGTCCTATTCTGATGGGATTGACATGGATTTGTCTCATTTTCCAACAAGGACATTGAGAGTGAATAATCTACTTCTGAAAGACCCCCTCTTTGTCGAATATACTGAAGAAGCCATTAATAAATTAAAAAGGAGAAAGGGGGTTGAGGGCTCATGGAAGAAATTTGCTAATGAGATGCAAGGGATCATTAGAGCTGTGGGTAAATTGAGGGCCGAGGAAAGGAGAGGTGAGAGAAGAAAGTGGTATGCTTTGTTAGAAGATCTGTTTTGCTGAAGAGGCAGACTATAGGACTGGATACTGATGACACTGAGTTGTATTTTAAGTGTCAGGCCAATATTAAAGTTGAGAAGGATAGATGCTATAGAGAACATGAATATTGGGCTAGAAAGAATCTATTCATCAATAACAGAAAAAAACCTGGCAATAGGCTTTGTAAACTAAGAATAAGTGTGATAAAGAGATTGTGGGGAATATTTTGGATGAGGATGGTAATCATGTGAATGATACTAAGTCATTGGCTTTGAACTCGGCAAAATTTCTTGGCTCAACCCTGAGTCTGAAAGAGGACTACTCCTTGAGGAGATTTCAAGCTAAAGATAGATTGCTAGGTCTTCTAAGTCAGAAGGTGGACCCTGATAAAGCTAAGTGGCTAGAAAGAGATATTGATGTTGATGAGTGTTGGTGTGCTTTGCTAAAGTTGAGTAGGGAGAAAGCTCCAGGTTGGGATGGTCTTTCAATTGAGTTCTTCATAGCCTTCTGGCCTTCATTGAAAGAGGTGGTGGGTGACATCTACAAGAAAGCCTTGCGAAGCTCATCCCTAATCAAACTGCTTGTCAGTAGGTTTGGGCATTGGAGGCCTATTACTTTATTAACAGTGATGTACAAAATTCTAGCTAAGGTGATTGCCCTCAGAATCACTCTTGTGTTGCAAGAGGTTATCTCTAAAAAACAGCATGGCTTTATCAAAGGCAGGTCTATTTATGATAATATTTTTGCTGCACTACTGGGTAGAGATGTGGCCATTAAAACTTAGTAGAAATGCATTATGATGCAATTGGACTTAGAGAAAGCTTATGATAGGATACAGTGGTCATTCATTGCCAGGGTGATGGAAAAACTGGGATTTGGAATTAAAATGGCTACATGAATTTATACTCTCCTTGGGTGGATATTGTAAAGTGCATCTTAATGGAAGAGTTGTAGGGGGATTTGAGATCAAAAGGTTAGTTAGAAAAGGTTGCCCATTAGCCCCCCTACTTTTTGCTATTGCATCTCACCCTTTAATTTTATCATTAGAACTAGCATGTAGTGAAGGGAAGATTACAGGCTTGAAACTCAAGCACAGTGAACAGCTTGTAATTCAATGTTTTGCTGATAACTCTCCTATTATTCCTAAAGGCTGAGAACAACAATGTGAGATGGGCCCTAGAGCTAGTACAGGAGTATGCCAATGCCTCAGGCTCTAAATGTAACATTCTGAAATCTAGAATCATAAGGCTGTCTGAAGACAATGACTTTGATCTTCAAAGGTGGGGATGTGAGGTGGTGCAAAAGGGCCAAATTGTCAGACTACTTGGTGTTCCTTTTGGGGTTGGACTTACTAATAAACAGCTGGTAATGTGGGCCATTAATAAAAATTGAAAAAGTGGGAAGGTTTGAAAGTTCCCTTCCATAACACGATTGATATCCTGCAACTTAGTTCTGAATGCTTATATCATGTTTCTAAGTCCTTTGTTAAAGTTTGGGAAGTGTCATTGGAAGGAAATCGTTGGCCCTATCAGAGACTTTGTGGAGAAATGGCAATGGTAAGAAAAGAGTCCCTGCTTGGCTGGCTTGGGATAAAGTGTTAGTGCCTAAAAAGGAAGGGGGCATTGGTATTATTCATGTGCCCACTCATTGTGTTACCAGAAGGACTCTAATGCTCCCTAGGGTGTTATCTCAAAATACTACTTGGGCCTTAATAATAAGGGAATTGGTAGAAATGGCTGATGTTTTGGCTAAGGGCAGATGGGGGAACTTAAACTGGAAAGATAAACTGTTTTCATATGCTCCTCTTAAAAATCACATGCTCAGATTTTTGTAAAATACTATGTAATTACTGGAAAGATAATTTGGGCTTCATGGCTTAGGATGGTGGTGGGAGGGTAATTGGCAACTCCATGCTGTCCTTGGGTCTATGGTGGATGCATAAGTTTAATCCCCCCCTAGCTTTACTTGATATAGATGTGGCAAAGATTCTCAACAACAAAGGTATTAGATATCTGGCTGGAAAGAAGGTATTAGATATCTGGCTAACTACTAGGACAGGGATATGGCTGACTACTAGGACAGGGATCTGGCTGACTACTGGGACAGGGATCTGGCTGGAAAGAAGTGAATCTCTTATCTTTGGAGTTTCAATTAACCAGGATAGAGAGAGACTTGATGACTCAGGTGCTTGAGGTGTTGCATAGTGAATTATGTTCCTCAGCAATTGATACTTCAGTCTGGATCAAGGATTGGACTTGGATCAACGGTGTCAAACTGAAGGAGGGAAAAACTAGGGACATTTATGCATTAATAAGAAAGGGGGATGCCAATGTACTGTATTGCAACAAAATATGGAATGTAAAATGGAGCTCCTTTAGCTAGAAAAAGAGATGGCACTTGATCTGGAATTACCAAGTCCCTTTTTGTGGAAGGTTAGCATGTGGGCATTACCTATTGGTTATAAACTGCAAAAAAGAAACATGGCTAGTGGCATTTGCCCTAGGTGCAGGTCTTCAATAGAAAGTGGCAAACATTTGTTCTAGGAATGTCCAGCTTCTAAGGAGCACCTGGTGCAAAATGACTAAGTGGATAGAGAGGGGTCTGAACATGCAAACCTTTTGGGAGGACTGGTTACTTGGGAAGTGGACAGTCAGTGTGATGAGCTCAGTGGGCTGGTGTTTAACATTATTAGAACTTGCATCTTATGGGAAATCTGGAATAGCATGAATGAAATTGTGTTCTTGAGGGCTACATGTACATGATTGCAGGATACAAAGCTGATGTATAAATGTGTATGCATGTGCTGGTCTGTATGTAATGTAAATAAAATTAGATCTCTGGGATTGGATTTGTTGATTCAGAACTTGCAGAGGAATATGCTTTGAATGTTTCCCTGATTCTGGCTAAGCTTCATGCATACTAGGGTTCTCTCCCTAATGATGGATTGTTGGTTGCAGGTGAGATGTTGGATTGAGAAGAAAAGGCCTCCTAGACTTGGATCTAAAACTCAGAGATGGTATTGCAAGGAAAAACAAATTGATCACACATTTGTTGCGTTTATTGAGAACCCGGTTGGCACTAGACCCACAGTCAAGGTTTAGTCAAAGCATGGGGAAATGCTAGAAAAACAGTCCCCCTGTGGTGGCTGCACTAGTGAGGCCATGATGGAGGCTTGCTTATTGTTTGCTGGGGTATCAACTCTCGTGGGAATATTCTTGTTTCTTGTGTGAGGATGAAAGATGGGAATTCTTATGTAAAATTTTGAATGAGGTTAAAAAAGAGTAGATAGTAGAGTTTATGGTGTATTTAGATTTAAAACAGTTAATATAAATAAATATTATTGGTCAAAAAAATAAAATTGACTCAACCTTATATTATGATCGGAAGGGTGAAAACTTGAATTACTACAAGGCTTTCAATCAGATTTGGTCACTTCCAAGAGTCAAAGAAGTGCTCTCGCTTTTTGAAACAGACACTATCCAAAGCAAAAATTTGACTGTTGTGGCTTTAGGTTTCGAATTAGACTCTAAACCTCTGGAAGCGTTTTCAATTTTACACATTTTAGCCAAAGAGGTTCCGGTTTTACTGCTTGGAGCAAAGAGGTTGATCTTTTGTGGCTATGGTTTTCTGTGGGAGGCGATTAGGGTTTTTGGTTCGACTGACTGTACTTTTTTCAAGATATTTTCTGTTTGCGAGAATGATGTGGCGTGGCTATGCAGATCGCAGATGTGATTAGGGTATAATTGTGATGTATTGTGGCTATGGAGGAGTTGCAAGCAAATAAGGCTTTGATTTTTAGAATGAGGGTATGACTGCAAAGAAGGAGATGATGAAGCAATCGGTGTAGACAAAAGGGACGTATTTTGGAGGGGCATGAAGACAGAAAGTTTGTGGCCTTGCATCAAAATTAGCAGCTATCTGGTTCAATTTGCAATTATTGTTTAGGATTAGACATCTTGGGCAATGAGGCTTTTACAAATTTTGAAGTATTCTATACTACTGAGAGGGCATTGAAAGTGGATGTTATGGTCGTGTTTACAGTGCTTAACAAATCTGGTTTAGGGTTTCACCTGTAGCAGAAGGCCAAATTTATTTCACAGAGTATGATGACAGGATCAGGTGCTTTCACTGGCCAGTGTATATAGGTGTACCAGAATACAAAGCAGGCATATGAGATGGCAGTAGGTAAAGGGGATCTGATGATATGGTCGTCTTTGATTCAAGCTAGGCTTTTTGTTTGAGACTACAGCCCGGAGCTTTCTATCATGGCACAACAGAGATTGGTACCGCCGAGGCTGTCTCTCCCTCGTCCCCATCCTTTCCAACCACAGCTTAGCACAAGCAAAACAGCCAGATTGTACCCCATATTTACACCTACGCCATCGAACAATGCCCTCAAGTTCTCCCCTTCACCCACCCCCACCCCTTCCAAGCGTCCTCGGGCACCTCAAGGCCCCCTTTGGCTCTTCACCTTGCTGCACCTGCTCTCCCTTTATCTTCTTCATCAGTGGTTATCTGCATCCCCCCTGCCTCCACCGCTTGCCATTTTTGCTTTCTTTCCCCTCTTCATTGCTGCCCTGTGGGTCGGCAGGTGCAGTCTTCTCAATTGGGCTTACTCCTTGTCAGCGGCTCTCTTCTTGGACTCTCATGCTTTTTACGCTTTGAGGGTTTGCGATCATGTGGCCCTTTGGAGACCATCTTTGCAGATTTCGCAGGCTCCTTAGTGGCCAAGGTCTTACTGGATTCTTCCAACAAAAGTTCAGAAACTGTAAGGAAGGCACGCGGCCTTGTTGCTTTGTTGGTGGGTGTGTTTTTAGTCTCTCAGGGATGGGCAAGGGTGTCTTGCTCCCCGCTTGCTGTGGATGTCAGCTACAGAACACGCATACGGCTCACCAACCAACCTGAAAATTGTGTAAAAGTGTGGTCGATACTTGCACCCTTTCTAGGTGGGGTTTTGTCAGCTGTTCAGAGAATAATAGGAGCAAGAACTGCTCTCAAAAGCATAGGCAAGAAGCGCATCCAGGTGCTCTCTTCTGCGATGGGTTCACTTGCTTTGTTTCCGTTTGCCTTATTACAACTAGCATTAGCACCCAGACAGAGCCCTTTGCAGTATGGCTCTTCATTTTGGTCTGTGGCAAGCATTGTCGCATTTGGGATGATCATTGCATTTTTCAGCGAGTTTTACATAGAGGAGAAGCTTTTCTTGCCAGTCCATTCTTTCAAGGCATTTCAGATACTAACATGTTGTCTTTGTGCGTTGGAGCTCCTTTATGGACTGGGCATCTCTCTTGTCGGTTTCCTGTTTTGCAGCCTTGTTCTTAGCATTGGAGTTCAAGAGCTAGCTTTGTTACAGGGCCAGCTATCATGGGAAGAGCTCGGGGACAAATCTTACGGGTCCTTGGTGTTTGCATCTTGGATAAGAAGGCCTTTGCAGCATATCATCTCTGATAAGAAGTCTCGAAAGATCGCCATTTTCCTCCTTATAAATACAGGTTTTATGGTAGTGGAGTTCTTTTATGGCTTTCTCAGCAATAGTCTTGGCTTAATATCAGATGCATGCCACATGCTTTTTGATTGTGCAGCCTTGGCAATTGGTTTGTATGCATCATATATATCCGGACTTCTGGAGAACTCAAAGTTCAATTATGGGTATGGGAGATTTGAGGTGGTTTCTGGACATGCAAATGCGGTCCTCCTAGTATTGGTTGCATCACTCATTGTGTTGGAATCCATTGAAAGGATTCTTGAACCACCAGAGATATCCACGGAAAGCTTGCTGGTTGTCTCAGTAGGTGGTTTGCTGGTGAACATTGTGGGATTAATATTTTTTCATGAGGAGCACCATCATGCTCACGGCAGTGGTGGTCATAGCTGTTCACATTCTCATTCAAGCCACAAGTCTCTTCATAACTCTCATTCAACCACTAAAGACACTAAGGTGGATTTTTCCGCCATCACTTCTGATGGCACCTCGCAACCACCCTTTCATAACCATCATCAACCTGTTACCACACAGGATAATGGCCATTGGTTTGCAACAAGTGGGGCAGAGCAAGGGTATGGAAACCTTCATGAGTTGAAGGATCATTCTTATACAAATCATCCCCATCATCATGATGCTCACGATGTCCATCATTGTGACGCACATGATGTCCACCATCATGATGACCATGAACATCATGATTGTCAAGGTCACAGTTCACAGAAGGGGCATCAACACAAAAGCTATCATGATCATCAGGAGCATGGTTTTGAGCAGGAATGTCATGGTCATCATGATCATGACCATCAGCGTAAAGATAGTCACCAGTGTGCGAGCGAGCATGAACATTCTTCTCATCATCATGATCATGATGATCATTCTCATCATTACAACCATACTTCCCCTCACCAAGAGCTCCATGACACTCGGCATGTTTGCAGTAGTGGCCATGTACATCATCATTCAGAAGGACATGATTGTGAGAGTCACAGGCATCAGCATAATCACGACAATGAAGATGAGGATCACGCACATTCACATCATGATCACAGCCATGAGCATCATCATAGCCATGTTCCCCATGATCACAGTCATGATGACCATCACCATCATCACCACATGGATCATAACATGTATGGCATTTTTTTGCATGTTTTGGCAGATACATTAGGTAGTGTTGGTGTGGTTACATCTACCCTCCTCATCAAGTACAAGGGCTGGCTGATAACAGATCCTGCTTGTTCAATCTTTCTGTCTGCTCTTATAATAGGGTCATTAGTTCCCTTGCTGAGAAATTCGGCAGAGATACTGCTGCAAAGAGTTCCTAGACACAAAGAGAGATCTTTTAAGGCAGCAATTAAAGGAATCGCAGGACTAGCTGGTGTACGAAGCGTAGGAAGAGCACATATGTGGAGTTTTACTAATACAGAGATTGTGGGCAGTTTCCATGTGCAACTTTCAGCTGGAAGCAACACAAAGTTGATACAAGAGAAGACCTTAAGACTGCTGCATGAAGCTGGGATTGAGGATCTCACATTGCAGATCGAGGAAGTTTCTTGAGCAGCGTTATGGTAATGCGAGGAGCAGAATTGCTGTTTGTGGGGGATTGGAGGTATTCTTGAGAGAAACAGTATCGGATAGTGCACACGGGCCATGCACTTTGATTATTGCTTACACAGCAAGAATAGCCCTTTGACGCTTTTTTGATTACAAAGAGTTACAAAAGCATATTGGATGATTCCAGGTCATGAATGGGCAATGATGACATGGTCTTTCATGAGCCAAGCTACCAGTGTAACTTGTGCTGTTGATTAGCGATGTACATCCTGCTGTCCCTGAAAATGCAATGATGCCATTTGTAGCAGGTTCCTGTTATTTGGCTGGTATGCACCATACACAATCGTGCTTTTGAATATCCATGAATTACATATCATAAATGAAGCTCTCTTATACAATAGCTGCTGTGTTTCGCTCTCATTATGTTTTGCTTGTGGAATTTGTTTGGAAATATACGTAAGAAAAAGTTAAATAGGCAGGAGGGTACTTTTCTTTTGCAGTTTAGGACTAATACACCTTGACAAAGTGCTTGTAATGTGCCCATGACTGCAGAAATGGCTGAAATGGTTATGACGTGTACTTTCCTTAAGTTCAGATTTTTTGGGGTTACATTTATTGCATCGGCATGTTCAATCTATGCTTGAAGTTAATGCTCTTGAACTCATTTTCCTTCTATATATAGATGTGTGTGTGTGTAATTGTGTACACACATACACACAAATATACATGTGTACACACACACACACACACACACACACACACACACATGCACATGCTTACGCGCGCACACATCTACACAGATTCACACCGATGTACACATATACACATTGAAAACTTTATGAACATTTAAATACCTATTCCCACTTAAAGACATTTTTATAGGTACACATACACGTATATATGTAGGCAAGGACGTGTGCATGGATGTACATACAGATGTATGTATTTATGTGTACCTTTGATGTGAAGATAGCCCTCAATGCAGCCAGGGTGAAGGGAGATTGAGGTCATAGCATAATGGGCATTGGCAGACGTGATGCTCCTTGGAGTCCACTCCTCTAAGGCTGGAGAGAGTATCTATTGGTGTTAGTAAGCCAAGATGGGCAGTGTGGTCAAGAATCACCCTCCATGTTGCTGGATCTCAAGTAGGCACTTTCAATTTGGTCGTGCCATGATTGTAGGATTTTGCAATGCAACGGTTCTTGAGTTTTTGGTACACTATGGTTGGAACTTGGAAGAGAGAATAGACTTGTGATGAAGAAAACACCCAACCAAAGAACACCAGACCATACATGTATTAGCGACCGAAAAGTTTTAATTGCATTATGAATATGCTATGCATATTCATAAAGCATAGAGAAAACAGACAACCAAAGAACACCAGCGGATAGTCCAAAAAGTTTTAATTACATTATGAATATGATATGCAGGTGGTGAGCAGATAGTCCAAGCATCGTTAATTGGACTAGGCACGTGCAACACACATGCAGGCACACAGTTGCTTAAGCTTGGCCACTGCCACACTCGGAAACACCAAGAAAAATAGCTAGATGCCTAAACGTGTGTGTGTGTGGGGGGGGGGGGGGGGGGGGGGGATCACTGCCCCTTCGGAGGTGTGTCAACGGGTCGATCTTCTAGTCGACTTGACATGCCGCCACTATTGCCGATTTGATGAGCATCACATTCTTCCTCACTAGAATTGCTTCTGCCTCATCTGCCTCGATTGCGTCCCTTTTGGTTATGCAAGAAGCAATGGTTTACACTTCTGTGGACACTTGGCCTCATCAAAGGAGACAACCTTCTCGGATTGGGTAATTCTTGAACTTAAACAAGTATGGGAGAAGTTTGTTTCTTGAATTATTGAGGGACCACATGAATAGCCACTAAGATGTCCTTACCTATATGCTCCGGTTCCTCGTATTCTTGAGGAGCGCTCAGGGAAGAACTACGTATTCAACTAAGTTGCTTGCATGAAAAACTGGATGCATCTTTTTGTGCTTGGGCAATTTAGCTTGAAGACAACATCACTCTTTGGTTTGAAAATGTGGAATGGACCCTCCTTCATAGCTAGATTGAGTTGCATCCTCTAAATGACTCTAGTTGCTTCTTGATGATGTGATGCCATTAAAGTGGAAGTCAATCATGCATAACTGTCTTGCAGGAAGATATTTCACCAAGTCTTTAACATGCAACAGAAGACTTGTAGAAGATTATATCTGATTTTGCTGAGACTACTTCGTGCAAACAATTGAGACTTGAGACTTGAATAACTTGAAAACAAAATAGAAAGTAGAGAAGATGACACCAGATGGGGTTATTTTCACCCCCCCCCTCTCATACCAAAAAGGGATCATGAGAGAAGATGAGGGGAAAAAACAACTTTGGTTGTCGACACAGTCACATGAAAACGCGTTTCTGGAGTGAGAAACCCCGAAATTCCGAAACGCAAGAAACGTTTCGAAACGTTTCAGAAACTCCTAATTTTTTTGGTTTCTCAAAAAAAAAAAAAATCTCGAAATGTTAAAAGTTCCTATTGTTTGGAACTTTAGTAGTGCAAAATTATATAGAAAAAAAACGGAAACCTTGGCGTTTCTTAGCTGAAGGCCGAAACGTTTTGCCCCGAAACCCCAAAAACCCTGAAACGTCAAAAACCCCGAAACGTTTCTGGTGACTATGGTTGTCGAAGATGAGGATTCATGTGATTTGAGACTGGAGTAGAGGCTTTTGGGATTGGGAGGTATTGGAAGAATGCCACAATGCAAGAGGTTTTCACATGCATGAATGCCACAATGCAAGAGGTTTTCACATGCATGAATGCCCATTTTTGGGTTTTCATTCATACATGCGCCCCAAACACAAAAAACAGAATGCTGTGGAGAGGGAATGCAAGATGGGAAAAAAATGTAATGCAGTGGGTTTGCACATGAGCCATGCCCTAATGGGGTTTTCCTTGGCTCATGTGCCCGATACAAAAATGATAAGAAATATGAAGGGAGAGGAAGATCCCCCTCTCAATGTGCAAAGGATGATGGTGGTGGATCGATGCCGATCCGATTGCGAAGACGCTCAAGAATGGGGCGGTTGACAGACTTCATAAGGATGTCTGCATGGTTGTCTGCCGTGGGAATGTACTATGGTTGTCTGCCGTGGGAATGTACTGGAGTCGGATGGTACCTTGCTCAACCTGTTCCTTGGTAAAATGAAAATGGACACCCACATGCTTGGTACGGCTAGAAAAAATAGGGTTGCCAGCAAGGGCAATCGCACTCTGACTGTCGACGAAGATGATAGAGGCGGTGTCAATGGGGACGCACATGTCGGAAAGAAGCTGACGAAGATACATAGCCTCAGTGGTGGCATCATAGAGGCCCCAGTATTCGGGTTCTGCGGAAGAACTTGCAATGGTGTCTTGCTTTTTGCTAGACTAAGAGAAAGGGGCAGATGTGAGGGAGTGCAAATAACCACCATGAGATCGTCGGGAATCGAGATCACCTGCCCAGTCGGAGTCCGTGTAACCACGCAGGGTGATCCCACGACTGTATACAAGTAGGTACTTGCTAGATAGCGAACAACCCTCATTGCTGAACTCCAATGTGGCCCCTTAGGAGCATTGAAATACTGACTTAAAATGGATATGCAATAGGAGATATCAGGACAAGAATTTGTGAGCCAGATAAGTTTCCCAACCACTTGTCGGTAAGCTCGCTCTTCATGTGGAGGTGAGTCTACTTCCTTTGATAGTTTAACGGTGGGATCCAATGGAGTAGCCACTGGGATAGCACCATCAAGAAAGTAGGAAGTAATGAGTTGGAGACAGTACTTCTGTTGAGACACGAAAATACAATCAGGATGTTGGATTACCTCCATGCCAAGGAAATATGAGAGAAGACCGAGATCAGTCATCTCAAAAGTTCGTCTGAGCTATGCCATGAAATCAGCCATTTTGGCTTGATGTGAACCTGAAATAATGACGTCATCGACATATAGTACCAGGTAGCAAACCATCCCTTGATCAGTGTAAATGTAGATATTGGGGTCACAGTGAGATGGTTGAAAACCTTGGCTGTGAAAAAATTTGTCAATGCGATGATACCACGCCCGGGGTGCTTGCTTAAGCCCATAAAGAGCTTTATGCAAGCGAAAGACTTCGTCCTCAAGGCCGGGGAGCGGGAAACCCGGAGGTTAGTCACAACGTAGACCTCCTCTTTGAGAATGCCATTTAAAAAGGCACTCTTAACATCCATCTGATAGACTGGCCATTTGTGGTGAGCAGCCCGATTGAGTAAAAGACGGATTGTCGTCATTCGAGCTGGTGCAAAGGTCTCGTCGAAATCAATGCCTTCTTTTTGGCGAAAGCCTTGCACAACAAGCTGGGCTTTGTATTTGTCCAAGGTACCATCGGCTTTAAATTTGGTGCAGAAGATCCATTTGGTTCCAATGACCTTGTTATGACGAGGGCGATCCACAAAAGGGACCACGTGCCATTACGGTCAATGCTTTCGAGTTGTAGTTCCATAGCTTGTTTCTAGGATGGAAGTTTGATAGCATCTTTCCACGATGTTGGCTCATCATGCGCCACATAGTCTGCGAAAAAACAGAGGCGAATGAGGCACGATGAGCGAGTCTGGTGGACCGACGAGGACCGTCCAAAGGGATATCAAGGGGAAGCATGCCAGAATCACGCATGGTTTGTTGATACCATGCGAGGTAAAGGGTCCTTGAGTGGTTGTCAAGAGGAGGAAGCCTCCTCAAGAGGTGAAGTTGTAGGTGACTGATGGGGTTCATTTGGCATAGTCTGAGATTCTTGTTCAGTTGGTATGGGTAGCGGAAGGCGAAGTAAGTCTCGCTCATCAAAGACAACGTCTCGACAAGCGAAAACTTTGTTTGATCGTGGATCAAAAACTTTGTATGTCTTTGATTCAGAAGAGTAGCCCACAAAAATGAGCAACTCACTCCTTGGCTCAAGCTTGCCCCTTGTTTCATTTGGAGTGTGAGTGTATGCACGACACCCAAAGACACGGAAATGGGAAACGGTTGGCTTTTCGCCAAAAAATGCCTCAAACGGAGTTCTATGGTGGGGAACAGCAACCGTGGGGCAATGGTTTAGAAGGTACACCGCAGTGTTGATCGATTCTGATCAGAGGCGTTCAAGTAGCTCAGCTGCAAAAAGCATGGAGCGTGGCATATCCATCACAGTTCGGTTCTTGCGCTCGACCACTCCATTTGTGAGGGAGAGTTGGTGGAGGTGAGTTGGCGTGGAATGCCTTGATCTTGTAAGAACTTAGTAAATTGATGGGAGATAAATTCACCACCATTGTCACTACGAGCAATCCCAATTGAGACGCCCATTTGATTAGTGACTAACCGAACCCATGTGGAAAAGTATTGGAAAGTGTCGGATTTATGCTTTAGGAAATATACCCACATGTACCTTGAATAATCATCAACAATCAGCATGTAGTAGAGAGATCCATTCAAAGAAGGGGTTGGGGGTTGGCTACTCAAGTCGAAATGAATCAACCTGAGGATTTCCGAAGCATGATGAGTAGCATGTTGTGGGAATGGGGAGCGATGTTGCTTACCCATTTGACAGGGCTGATAGACATCCTTTGTCAGTTTGAGGTTGGGTATACCTTCAACTAACTTGTCTCGAGATAGCTCATAGAGTGTGGCATAGGGTAGATGACCATAACGTAAGTGCCATAGTCGTTCAATGTCGGAGGGAGCTTGGGTCACATAGGCCTAAACCCGATGAAACTCTGTGTCACCATTTAGTCCATCTCCATTTCTGGAGCCACTTCTATGGGACTGTCACTCCATAGAGCGGCCAGATTTGTGCCATGTTCACATGGGGACAGGCTAGTGTCCCATGTGAAAGGGCCAGTCTTTTGGTGTCACATGGACGGGAGTCAGATTAGTGCCACCCGTGTGTGACCAGTGCTGCGTCACATGGACGGGAACCAGTTTCGTGCCACCCGTATGACAGAATGTCTACCAGTTGGGATATTTTTAGAGATAAAGTTTATGGAAGGACCCATCTCTTAGATTGGGACATGTGGCAAGAAAGTGGACCAAAGTGAGACGAGTGGCCTGACACTTGTTAGAAAGTGGATCAAAGTGAGACAAGTGGCCTCACACTTGTCACTTCAGCTATTGTGTGGCTCTTCACTTGTCATTGTAGCCTTCTCTTGTCATTTTAGCTCATGGGAGGTCCAAATCTATAAATTGGAGTCGTCTCTCTTCATTAATAGAGGCTCTCTTGCCGCACACTAGCCTCTACCACCGTTATAGGCTGCCCTAATGATGGCTACTCTCTTTCTCTCTCTCTTGAAGGCTGCCCATGAAGAATACCGACTGTTGGGGACTGTTTTGCAGGCTTCCATCGTGAAGAAATACTGAAGGCAAGGGTATTTAATCATTTATTATGATTTCTAGCCATTGTACTTGTTGTACTAGCCCTTGTACTTATTGTACCAGCCACTGTAATGGCTGTACAAGCCCTTGTACCTATTGTACCAGCCACTGTACTGGCTGTACCAACCCTTGTACTTATTTTGTACCTACTGTACCAGCCATTGTACCAGCTATACCAGCCACTGTACTTGCTGTACCTACTGTACTAGCCATTGTTCTGGCTGTACCAGTCCTTGTACCGGCTGTACCAGCCACTGTATCTATTGTACCGGCTGAATGGAGAGCTGAACCTGTTGTACCAGCTCTATTGCATGAAGACCCGTGGTTTTTGGGGAAGAATCAATACCCACACGGAGGTATATGGATTATATTGTTGGCTCGGCATTTCTACAGCCTGTGTTCCGGCTCGGTTGCCTCGTGTTGGGTTGTGTTATGGCATTTGTATATGGATAATCCGGCATCTCCCGTGGGGAGAGTAAGGCCCTCAAAGCTTGTACATGATATTATTCTCCTTGGATAATAAAGGGGGGTCGGCCCATTCCGGCCTCTATGCGGTGTCACACGTGCAAGCTCCATTTTCAGCATTTGTGGATGTTTTGTCCATCTTTTATGTTTTATGCAAAGTGATGATGGATATGTGTTAAGGCTGTGGCCATGTTTAAATGTTTTAATATGCATTGATGGTATCAACAAGTGTGTCAAAGACCCTAGTCCCCCGGGCACCCGCCGCGAGTTTTAGCTGTTGTATCCGCTTCTTCACCGGCTGGCTGTACCCGCCTCTTCCACGCCTGCTGAACCTGTCTCTTCCACGCCTGCTGTACCTGGCTGTACCTGCCAAAGAGCTGCTGTACCTGCCAAAGAGCTGCTGTACCTGCAACAAACAAAGCTGATTGCCCTGCTATACCTGCAAACTACTGGTTGCCCACGTGTACCTGCTGTACCTGCCCATGTGTACCTGCAAACTGTCTACTTGCTGCCACATTTGTACCGGCTGGTTGCTCTGTTTACAGCAGCTGATTGCACCCATTTGGAGTATAATACAAAGGGAAATGGTCTTCATTGCTGAGATATGAATAAAAATCTATGCTAGGTATTTATTTCAATATTTTATCTTAAATTCAGAAAACAATTAAAGTTAAATGTTGTTATTTCAAGTTTGTGTAGGCAAGTTTCTTCTCCGGTTGTGCTATGGTGGATATGACCTTTGAGTCCATGGCTCGTGAAGTGGGCAAGAAGCCAAGGGAGTTGGCACTCTCTTATCTCATCCACAAGGGTGATCTCAAGGAAGGAGAGGATGGGAATTTTCAAAACAAAACCTGGTTAATTTATGTATACAGTTTGGTGGGCAATAGGCTATCAAGGCAAGTTGTAGCCTACTGCTCCACTTGTGTAGATACCTCTGCCTGGGTGAGGGGAGTGTCACACACACATACAATAGTTAAGCCTATTGCTCCACTTGTGTAGATATCTCTGCCTGGGTAAGGGGAGGGTCACACACACACACACACACACACACACACACACACACACACACAATAGTTAAGCCTTGAAAAAAATGGCAATTTTCCTTGAAAGCTTTATTTAAAATTTCTTTACACATACATACTATGGTTCTTTTGTGAACTTTTTGTGAAAATATTTCTTTGAAATGAATGCTTACTTGTCTTGCATACTCTGAAGGTAATTTTCAGAAAAGGTCATACAGGTTTAGAATACGAGTAATTCTTGACTGGTTGGATATCTGGTGATTTTTGGTTAAGCTCTTTTCACACCATCTCGGTGGCCTTTTTATAACCCAAAATTGGGTACATTAAAATGCCTTTTTCACACTAACTTGGAGTGCAGCTTGAGCTCCCTCGTGCATTATCGACCTGCGCAGAAATTTACACCTGTTTTTCTCATACATACAGGGCATTTAGGGCCTCTGCATTGTCGTGGTTTTTTTCTCTTTCTAGCTCTGAAAGAAATAGGGTTAGGCATTTAGAGAGCATCTGCATTATTGAAGGCCAGCGCTGAAAACAAAATTAGCCCCTGCCATTAATTACATTAACTGTATACGACCATGGATGATAATGGGCATTAGGGTATGCATGACATTAGTAACCAAGCTCCAACTTTAAAAGAAAAAAATGGAAAATAAGTGTATTTGATTTTTATTTTCAAAGGAAAGAGAAGTTATAGAATTTTATTCAAAGGAGACTCCGTCCAAATTGTAATTGAATTTTTCTTACCTGCTAAAAAAATAAAATTTTGGGTTTCTTTAAACTTTTAAGCTTGGTTGGAAAGTCTTATGTCTATGAAGATTAAAAGAATGATTTATTGCTTGAATATAGATTTGCACTTTTTGAAATTATTAGGTAAAATGTGGGCCTTCCATAGAATAAAACAAGGACCCCTATTACTATTTTTTAAAAGATTGCATATTAATTGTGTCAATAAATGGATGAGATTGTTTTGGAAAATTGTTCAAAATACAAGGGAGAGTATGTAAAAACATTTGAAACTCTATATTTAAGATTTTTCACCTTATACCCTTAAAAAGAAATTTACACTAATGAAACTCTAAATTAAGAAAACCTTGACTAAAGCTTTACTGATGTCATGCATGCATGGACATCGATATTAAGTGTGGGCAGACAATGACACCTGCCTTCCAACAATTTGACTGTGTCCTAAGTTTTTTTTGTTGATGGTGGCTAGTAAGCAGTCGGCTCACTTGTGGGGGTGTGCATTAGATAATCAATGCCCAGTATGGTTTCAGCATAGTAGATTTTTGGTTTCATGGTTTTATGGCTTTCACTGCTTTCAAATACACTATTTTGATTTACTTGTAAAATCTCAAACACCCTATATTTTTGGATTTAACCCTAAACCCATTTTGGAAGAGCTTTTTGGAACTCCATTGATCGTAGGTCTCTATCTATACATATAAGCTTTGTATGATTGGGCAATTATATTAATTGAATTCTATCCTTTTTTGACCTAATGACTTTTGGTTCAATAATTGTTCAACATTGCTTTAAAAGACTAAACACTAGGGTGCATTACTGTGGGTTACACACACACACACACACACACACACACGCACGCACACACACACGCACGTATATGTATGTATATGTGTATACCTTTACATACACATACACACACGTATATGTGTATGTATGTATATGTGTATACCTTTACATACACATACATACATACATACATGCATGCATGCATACACACACACACATACATACATATGTACACATGTATATATATACATACATGTAAATACAGATGTAGATGTAGATGTACATCGTGTACATGTATGTATGTATGCATGCATGCATTTATTAAATATAATCATTTATATTTATGTGTGTGTGTGTGTGTGTAGAGAGAAAGAAAGAAAGAAAGAAAGATTTTATTAACGTCTTCCAAAAGACTGAACTCGGCCTATGAGACAAATCGGTGTACCTGTATGGGGTATTCTCTGTCATCCCAACAAAATGAAAAAGTACTGAACTAAAAAGATGAATCTGGGTGTGCAATAAGTACAATGAGTGGTGAAGGGGATGGAGCTCTACTACTAGGAGAATGCAAAGCTATATGCATGGAGTATACAATCGTGATATGCAACCTAGCTCCATCCTGTACCATACTGGGGGTATAAAGAAAGAAAGAAAGAAAGCTGTATTAACGTCTACTAGAGGCCAAACTCGACCTATGAGACAAATCAATGTACAACTGTCAATGTCTTCTGGATGTCTAGAAAAAAAAAAGGACAAAATGAACATGAAATTAACTATGAGAGTACTAAGCTAGTCGGGGTGTGTGATGGATGGAGCACTACTCCTAGAGGCTCAGTATGCAACCTATATGCGCAGGGTATACAAGAATGCAATGCAGATTTGTCTAGCTCCAACCAGTACCATAATGGGGGTGTAATATGTGATACATAGGCGATGGCAAGGCAAAAATACCTCGGAGCATGATCTCCGGGTGTGAGTGTAGGTGTGAGTGTAAGTGAGCTAGCCACTCCTGGATATGGTGCTGATGTCGAGCGCGTCTTTGTGATCTCCCTCTGTAGTCTGGGAGTCTGGTAGCCTGGTGCTCTCGGTCTCCGTCTGGCTCGAAGGTGCGCAGCGCGCTGAAGTGTAACCCCCTCCTGTGTCAGAATAGGCATTGGGATAGATCTCTGGAAGAAATCAGTGAGCTGGAGATATTGCCCACCTCTCCCAGTGGTATGAGTCCGTAGCAGTGTCTCTCAGTGGCGTTGTGTCTCTAGCAAGAACTGGCCAAATCTGCGCTGGTCTGCAGACTCCATGATCTGGCGGAGTGAGGGATGTCCACCGAAGATGGTGGTGTATCTCTCTCTAATGACACTATATGCTCTGCATCTGCATACATAATGTTCCTCACTCTCAACCTCCTCCTAGCATAGTCTGCATATCCTCTCTGCTCTAGGGATCCGTGCTGCCCTACCTGCCTCAATCTCAAGCTGGTGTGATGACACTCTGAGCTGGCCAATCACCACTCGGGCACTGTGAGGCATGTACACATCCATGTATCGAGGTCTCTGTATGAATCCATCCGCTGAGATACGCATAAATTGATCTCTGTAGTATAGCATCTTCGGTGGTAGAGGTTGATTGGGTGTAATCCAAATCTTTTGAGTGTATCGTTGCCATAAATCCTGCCGAAGGACTCTGTTCCTCTCACTGTGAGAGAGCTGGATGTGTGGTGCATGTATATCATACTGGAAAGGTGGCAGGTGATCCATGTCAAGACCAGTGAGCCACTGTATCATCTGTGAATACCATGATCTCCTATCTCCACTCTCTGTGAGCTGCCTGGACGCCTCAAAAGCTCTATGTGAGAGTCGATCTGATGGCATATCTCTGATCCTCTGTATGAAGCAGATCGTCTCGAAGAGGGCCTCTACTAGCATAGGAGGTGCAGCAAACTCCATCCGGACAATGTCATGTGGGACGGAGGGTTTGCTGCGGATCATCCGTGAGAGCATAAGAATCTGAAGCCTCTCTATCTGAGACCATGTGGAGGTGGCGAGCCCAAGTGCCCATAGTGCTGCAGCATACATCAAAGTAGGGGTGACTAGTGAACAACCACCCCTTTGTGCGGGGCTCTTGGAAGTGTGCCTAGTGACACTATCTCTCTAGCATGGCCAGAGCTGCATACCCTCGTGTGAGTCTATCCCTGGCTGCCTGTGCCATAGTAAATCTTCTTGGCGGAGTCGTAAATGTAATCCCCAGGTACACGAGTCTACCACCTCTACCTATCCTCCTGCTAGTGTGAAGATGGCCTGTCGTCGAGAACCAGCCCTGAGGTGTGGAAAATCATGGCCTTGGTTTTCCCAAGGTTCACTGTAAGCCCCCTCTGTGTGTGCAGAAGTCATCAAGTGCATGCAGATGGTGCTGTAGTCCCATCTGCGACCCAGAGACCAGAATAATATCATCTGCATATAGCATAATGACTCTAGTACCTGAGATGTCTACCCCGTTCCCACCACCGTGACCAATGAAGTCAGCCACCTCATCGATGTATAGCCCAAATAGTGTAGGAGAGAGTGGGCATCCTTGCTTCACACCTATGGTGCTAGCAATAACATCAGATAGCCCCGGGGCATCGTATGCCCCCAAAGACCTGCTCATATAAACCATAGATTCCCCAAACCATCTCTGATGGGATCCCGAATGACTGTAGGCACTGGAAGAGTCTCTCTCGTGGCACCATGTCAAATGCTTTGCGGAAATCCACAAAGCAGCAGTATAATCTCTTCTCCCGCGCCCTAGCCTGGTCAATCAAACATCTCAGAGTGAATATATGGTCGATAATGGAGAAAGCTCGTTGGAATCCAGCTTGCCTTGGTGCTCGCAGTCCCTCCTTCTCTGCATATGAGCTCAACTCTGCCTTGAGCACTCGCCATAAAGTTTGGCCAATGTATGACCAATCATGATACTCCTATAGTTGCTGGGGTCTAGCATGTCTCCCGCTTTGTGGAGAGGCACGATGGTGTGCATAGTCCACTCAGCTGCTGGTAGACCCTCCACTAGTGCCCTATTAAAGAGGTGAGCAACAAAGGGTCCCAGTGTGTCAGCTGCATAAATAAGATGCTCCTCTATATACATGTGTGGTCAGCCGATCTCCCATGCTGTAACCGGCGGATAGCTCTCTCTACCATCGAGGCGGTAAAGAAAGTAGAGGTGGTAGGGCGGGATTCCTGTGGCTGTGGTATGGGTGGCTGCTGAGGGATATGGTAGAGGCTCTTTGCATATAAGTGCCATGTGTGTGGATCCTCAATCGAGGTACGAGGGCGAGGCTCTCTCATCCTACGCCATGCAGTGGCTGCATCTCTGCTCATAAGTAGGTGGTATATATCCCAGTACTGTGCCTCCTCATATGCACGCCTCTTACGACGTGTGAGGATCCTCATCTGTCAGCTCGCCTGTCTCTGTGTAATGGTCCCCAATGCTCTCTGGGCCCGAAGGTGTCTATATAGCTCTCTACACTCATCATCATACCACTGATTCTAGGGCATGCTCCCAAATCTATTTGTGTGTGCAATGTGTGTATGATGGGGGAAGCTGCGGGTGGCGGGCGTATGTAGTAGAGATGACAGCTGGGTGGTGAGTGTGTCTAGAGGTGACAGGGGATCCATCTGGAATAGCCCGTCATATACATGATGCTCATATATGTCTGCCAAAGTCATGGGTGAAGTAGAAGGTTGTATGCGATGCCAGTGTGGGCTGTGTGGGTGCTGGTGTGGAGCTCGCCCCAGTGACAGTAAGAGGTACGTGTGATCCGCACCAATAGGACAAGGGGGGATGGTGAAAGATGTCACTACCTGTGTGGTCTCCATGGACCCATGATGTAGTCCACTGTGCTACCCCCCCTCCCATCGTGGAAAGCATGTCAGTGCTCCTGAATCCTGCCCACTGTCTCATCCCGTTATAAATAATGAGATGGTGTCATGCTCCCACCTCAAGTAAGTGATGACCATATCTAGTGTTATCCGGCCCCATGTCCTCTGACACCCTGCAGGCTCCCGTGTCCTCCACCTCTAGTGTGTGCATCACCTCGGGGTGCTCGAAATCATAAATGTCGCACTGTCGGCTCTGTGTCCGTGCATTGACGTCCCCCATAAGGAGGACTTCCCCCAGGTTGGAGTAGTGTATGATCTCATCTGAAAGGGCTGCATATGGTTGAGAGAGAGAGAGAGAGAGAGAGAGAGAGAGAGAGAGAGAGAGAGAGAGAGAGAGAGAGAGAGAGGTGGAGGGGAAGGGAGGAGGACCTTACAGAACAAAAGAGAAAGGACTAAAGAAAGAGAAAAGGAGAATGAAAAAGAATGGAAGAGAAAGAGGAGACAAAGGGAGAGAAATAAGGTAAGAGATAGACACATAAGTTAGGTGCTTATGGGAATGGCGGTGAAAGGAACATGTGAGAGAGACTAGGATGATATTATTTTGCTATGATGAAGGGAAGGAGGTAGTGTGATGAAGTGAGGTGATGGTGTGGTGCAACTTAGAAAGAGAGAGAGAGAGAATCTAAAACAACAAAAGAGAAAGAGAAAAAGAAAGATAATTTAGAGAATGGAAGAAAAAGAGGAGGGAAAGAGAGATTTCCTATGTATGAGGAGAATATATTGATAATAACAAACAAAGAGCCTCGCAAATTTCAGTAGGACACCTAGCATTTTTTTCAATAATGCTATGGAAGAGGGAACTACAGTGGTAAGTTCCTGAGAAAAACATGTCAATGACAGTTAAATGGTTTGATAGAGCCCTCTCTCGTTAGCATGTCAAGAACACAATTGTTTTTTCCTTTTACTTGGGGCTTATCTTTGTATTATGAATCAAGTTTGAGCTACAGGCTAATAAGGTTTTCATGGTGGCTTCTCCCTTTCAAGGAGCATGGTTTCTTTCAAGGAGCATGGTTTAGTTCTCCCTTATGAGTGCTAGGTGAGGGCATTCTCCCTTCTTTTAGTGGTATCAGGGCGTTCTATTTGATCCGATCTAATCTCCCAATTTGTAGCGGTTTTGGCAATTCCACCCACATTGAGCTGTTAAAAACGCTCAAATTATCAAAAGTTGAGCTTTGAATTTTGTCATTTGGAGCGCAAAATTATGGAAATTTATGAAGCTGTCCAAGATTAAGGGCTTCATCTTTTCTTTACATGGATGGCCATGGGATTGAAAAAATCTTCTCTTGCTTCAATCACTTGGCATTCTGCAACATTAACATCATAAAAAAAGAAAAAGCTCTACTAAGAAATCGCACGTTGAGACAACACTCCATGTCTTGAGTTCCTTCTTCGTCACTAAGCACTGTTAAAACACAGAGTTTAAAAGAAAAACACAGGCTTCAAAGAAAAAGCTTTGCCTTCAGAAAAACAACGAAATAGAAGAAATCAAGTCTTTTCTTTGAGAAATAGTGTTCGTAATGCAAGAGAATAAGGGTTTTCAACAACAGAGCTACAAGGTAGAAAATCCGCTATGGCGCCATTTCTCTGCCAGTAATATGGCAACTTTATGAAATGGAGGGTATTCTTGCGCTTGTTATGGCTTAAAAGACTTTTAAGTGACAGACATTGTGTGTGTGTGTGTGTGTGTGTGAGAGAGAGAGAGAGAGAGAGAGAGAGAGAGAGAAGTTAGAAAGGGATATATATATACTAAAAAATAGCAAAGCAGGAAAGCCATTGTCATGAGAAGAGAGAAAGATGAGCATGAGAGGAGTTTAGAGAAGTTAAAAAAGAGATCTATATACTGAAAAATAGCAAAGCAGGAAAGCCATTGTCATGAGAAGAGAGAAAGATGAGCATGAGAGGAGTTTAGAGAAGTTAAAAAAGAGATCTATATATGCTAGAAAAAAGCAAAATTTAAGGCCGTTGTTACATTCAACATAAGAAATAAACTCTGAGAGAGAGACAGGGGAGGGAGAAAGGAGCATGAGAGAGAAGTTTGGAGAAGTTGAAAAGAGGTCTATATATACTACAATACAGAGTGTAGACTTCGAGAAAAAGCACACACACGAGACACAAAGCACAGAACACAAAGTAGCCGGAAAGATATCTCCCTTGTGTGAGTGATGAAAAATCAATATACAATGAAATCCCTAAGTACAGGGAATCGAGATGTGGGAAAAATCTCTAGCCAGCACTAGAGTAAAAAGTGCTCATGTATAGGGAAAGTTCACATCAAAACTACCTGAGGGACATTGTAAGTGTAAAAAAACCCTTGGAAAGAATGATGTGAATGAATACAGGGTTGTGAAATATTAGCCCCTATATGAAAGTAAGCCCAAAGCTTTGTGAAAAGATTTAAACTTCTCTCTTGGAAGAGCTTTTGTAAACATGTCTGCCACATTGTCGTGTGTAAGCACATATACCAAGTCGATCTCTTACTCAAGCAAGTCTAGCCCTAGTGTGCCTCATCTACCTTGCAACTACCATACATTGTCAAGCCTTTGTTGTATCACCATGCTATTGATTGAATCCCACTCTGTCTCTGTGGTGTGTATGTGTGTGTATGCATGAGAGAGAGAGGGGATGTGTGTGTGTGTGTGTGTGTGTGTGTGTGTGTGTGTGTGTAGTGAGCTATTTATGTGTGGGGAAGGAGCTCTGAAATGGCATAGCTTTAAAATCCCCAAATAAATTGTGCAACCATGAGGAAGCCTTTTCGTAAAAGTTTAAAGCCACTCACCAAGGTGACATAGGTCTCTTTTGCCAAAGTTGCAATTTTTGTTACTTAGGTGACACCCCTTGAAAGCAACTAATCAAGATGGTTGCCAATCACCTTGTGGACATGGTAATCTAGCCGAGCTCGTAGAGAGAGAGGAGGAGGAGATTGTCAAAACTCCTTATGCCACCCGCGGTTCTTCCGGTTGCCTCCTTCGATAAGCACTCACGCTTAATCACTCTCATGCACACACAAGCATACTAGCATAAGAATAGAACACAAGCAAGCATGCACAAAAACAAGAATGATTAAGGAGAGGAGAGGAGAACTATGTGGGAGAACACCACTAAACCTTGATTAATCCCTTGTGAAGATTACAATGAATATAGGGAGCATAAAGCTCAAGGGGGGAATGCAGGAGAAGGAGGTGATGCTAGCTAGCTCTCTCTAATCTTGCTATAGGCGATAAGCTCTCAAAGATGCCTCTTTCTCAAAAAGATTGGCTTTTCTACCTAGGGCTTTGTGTCCACATTAGGGTCGCCTTTGATTAAAAATAGGTCCAACCCTTGTGACCTAGTTGTATAGGGCTTTGGCCAAAAAAATGGTATTGCCTTTACAAAAAAATGGTATTGCCTTTACAAAGGCAAAATATACAACGAAGCTAGGAAGAAGGGGCAATTGTCGTAGAAGGTGCGGCGGATTCAGAGCGGGTT
>NC_141058.1:3623200-3708200 GCF_041138505.1 Cibotium barometz
CTAGGTAAATGTGAGAAATGCTCTAAGTCTATATTTTTTCCTCTCGGGAACTTCAAGACATTGGTGATGTGTTAATAAAATGGAAGGCATATGAGTATGTGACAGTGGAAACGAAGAAAGGTGGTTCAAAGAGAAGAATCTAGTTGATGTACCCTTAGGAGACTTCACCATCAACAATCATTAAAGAATTCAATTCACATTTGAGATCATTCATATGTCAGTACAGATAGCACATTTGATGTACCCTTAGGAGACTCCACCATCAACAATCATTAAAGAATTCAATTCACATTTGAGATCATTCATATGTCAGTACAGATAGCACATTTGTTATGGCACACTACAACACTGGTATACTATTATGGCACACTACAACACTGGTATACTATTATGGCATGCTCTAATATGTTAATCCATCACAAAGATATTTGTTGGTTTTTTTAATTGTCTGTTGAACATGTATTTCTTATTGAACAACATACACATGACATGGCACTTCTTTGAGAGTGGTCATGGAAAGGGTGAGCACGATGGTGTAGGGGCCATGGTGAAGCATATGCTCACTGCTGCGGAGTAGCTCAAACCTACTAGTGGAGCAAAGATTCAAAATGCAAATGACGTGGTGGGCTAAATGCAGAAATGATGTCGTCCTCCATTTATTTCTGGAGGTTAAGGTTGGCGATGTGGATCGAAACACAAAATGGGGTTGCACATTGGAACATGTAAGACACAATGCATTCTTGGTTTTAGTAAGAAAGACAACACACAGCTCCTCGAAGCTTGCCGTGCTTTTGCTCCTTCTGTATGGATGAAACTTGGGACAAGTGCAACAGCTTGCAACACAGTAGGCCATGGTCCTTAAAAAATCTAGAGCCAATCAATGTGAGCGATGAAGCTCCCATTGTAGATGAAGACACTACATACTTTGAGGACAATGATAGTTTGGTTGATATGTCGGAGGTCGGAGACAATCTTGAGGTCTACACAACGACGGATGAGGAACAAGCAAAGGAGTAATACATACTCTTGTGTTCAGAACTAAAATCTATCCTAACGGAACAAATAAAGGATGGATGGGAGAATGTCTTCAATGTTGGCGATGAGGTAATACGTGGCACATATTATGAAAAGGTGCAATCCACTTAGAGCTATTACGTTCTTCTCAAGAAGGGCCCAACCGCTGTTGTGCATGCAGATGCAGTCATAGTAATAAAGTTTTCTATGCTAAGAGTAAAACATAAGGTGCTCTATAGTGTAACACCTGAGGTGCATTCTAGAATACTACTGAACATCAATTTGTAGTGATTTTTAGGGCACTTTTTACACTCAGTAGGAGTGGTTTTTTCCTTTGGTCTTCCATCATGTTGATTTTTTAATGAGCTCTTATCTCTTTATTATTACAGCATGGTCTCCATTATATTGTCATTGTGTTTTTTGTCTCCCTTTTATAGCATACAAGTTATATTGTAGTGGATTTCTTCTACTTAGAACATTGAATGTCATTGCCTTGTTTCTTACAACCTGGGTTTGATTGTCATGGTCGTGGGCACCTTTTTGCAGGACAAATTCACCTTCTTATGATTATTTCTACTTTGTCTATGCTTCTATTATGTTCTTATAACATGGCTGTTATGATGCTCCCCTACATGTATGCATGGTTTCTCCTTTTGTCTCTACCCTGCTTGCATGTTGTCTCTCTCTTTAGATAGGTAAGTCACACACTTCTAGATCTTATAGGTGAGTCAGCCAGAGCTTTTGGGAGAAAGAAAGAAAACATTTTCAAAATTTTGACATCATTAAGTACATCAATCAATGCTATTCCTTTTAGTTTAAGTACCAGTTTAAGTATCGTTCTATACAGCCATTTATGACAAAACACTTCTCATAAAGTCTAACCCTAATCTATATATGCCATTATGTCATGCATGGAGTATGTTAGGCTTCCCAAACAACAATCAGTGATGCTATCAGTAAAATCTAAAATTCCAAGGTCTTGCGGCATCTTCATTCTCGACCATAGTGCCTTCTTGAGTGGACCCATCCACACACTCTACCCCTATTGAAAAAGCAAACTCGAATTGTTTTCTTTGTAACACATAGAATGCATAGAAATTGTGGTAAACAAAATGCACACATGTGGAAGGTTTCATAACAAGCCTGACTCTTTTGACGTATTCATTTCCTTTGTCCTATCCATTTTGGCCTGACTCCTTTGACGTATTCCCATCTCCTTTGTCCTATCCATTTTGGCCTGACTCTTTATCAGCACCAATTGTGGCATTCTTGTTAAAATCATCTCTATTTCAGCCTGCACACACTAGCAGCCAAGCACTCACCTGCCAAAACCACAATATTTTCATGAGACCTTTAAGGTAACTTTTATGTAAAAGATGGTTTAGAATAGGTTGTCAAACATATGCTACTCACTGTTTGGAGGATCTGTTGTCAAGTTGTCTAATGAACCCATCTCTTGTCCCTTAAGTAGACCTTGCTTATCTACTTTATTCTCTCCTTTCTTCTTGTAAAGTGATCATTTAGCTAACTTCTTCGTAGGTTTACCACTCAATGGGAAATCTGTATGCGCTATCTTTGATGCTACAACCATAATAAACAGAATCACACAAATTTTGCACTTGATGCATATGATGACAAGGAAAAATCTTACTAGTGTAATTCCAAACCACAATCAATTATGAGCTCAGGTTGTTTTCCCTCCAGTCTCAGCAACTTGCGCATTGGAGAGACCTTCTTCAATTTAATTATACTTGCCTTTTGTTGCTTATCCACAATCACACGACAAGCATCCTCATCAAAATCAAATTTCTCGTCACCTGTTGCATGGATTCTTTTTTTCCAGCTCTCCCTCTTTAGGTTCTTCTTCGCAAAACAACTAACAATCTGCTTTTTCTTTGGAGTCTCCATATCAGCACTTGCAATGGAGACACGTTTCTTTGCAGGTGAAGTGGATGTTTACAAGACCAATTGCGGAGACATCTCTAATAGTGCAGCAATAAATAAAAACAATTATTCAACAACTCAAAATTGCTCTTGTATGCTAAGGAGATGAGATAACCCAGTTCAACAACACATACAAACCAACATATATTGTATAGCCAGTTCACAATATATATTATAGGTAGTCCAGCTCCACATGAGAAATATGTTGAGCACCTAAAAAATATGGTCATGTATTATGAGGAGATATGAGTATCCAGCTCTAGAACACATACTATGGCTAGTCCGTTTGGTGTTTAGGTAATGTCAATAGAACTATACAGTACTATTCTAAGTGTTTAGGCAATGACAGTAGTACTGGAAAATACTATACTAAGTTCTCCTTGGTAGAACTATAAGGAGTACTTCATCAACTTGTATTATACTAAAAAAGTACTACAACATATACTACATCTAGTTCAGTTTGGTGCCTAGGAAATGACTCTAGTATTATTTAGTACTATATTATGCTTCCTTTAGTAGATTTATGAGTAGTATTGTACTATACTAACATTACTTTGCCTAGTAAGTATTGTAATAATTTATGTGCAGTATTGTTCTATACTAACAGTACTTTACCTTGTACTATAGTAATTCATGTGTAGTTTTGTCCTATATTAACAGTACTTTGCCTTGCAATACAGTGGTAATTCATGTGTAGTTATGTACTATAGTAATAATACTTTTCCTTCACACAATAATACTTATTTATAAAAACTATTTAGTGCCAATGAATAATTTCTTGAGATTTCTGAAAGGTGTACCTAAATTATGTTATGTTTATAGCCAATATTATACTATTTATGTAAAAAGTACAAGCCAGTACTATACTAATTATTTAGACAGTGCATGGGACCTCGGTTTTAGGACTAGGGCACTGTATTATGCAATAGCTTGTACTTGTAGTCCTACAACAAAAGTACTGGTGATGGGTATTACTAAACTATGATTGGGTGTTAGTACAACTATGATATTAATACATCCCTATGACACCAATGTACTTTGCAATTACTGTAAAAGCGAAAACCATGCTAAAAGAGTATGGTACCTTTTGGTATAGCTGTGGTATAATCCTTTGTTTAGTGAAGACCAAGTTGTTTGCCCACACCTCGGGCACTTCCTTTGCAACACAATGAGCACCTTTACATTCCAAGCCATTCACGAAAACAATGGACGCACAAAATGTGTGATACACATGAAAGCAGGGTGTCAAATAAAGAGAATGTGGGGGAGAGGGAGAGATTCAAACCCTAGCAAGCAACCACACACACACAAGAGAGAGCAAGACACAAGAGAGATGGATAGCTGAATTTTCTTCTATCTTCTTCTTCTCTAAACCAACATAACATAAAGATAAGACAACACACTATCTGGGTTAGTACTCAACTACTACAACACAACTGCTACAACATACAAGGGTCGGTCCATAATGTGAACCCGACTAAATGAGCTGACACTATAACTATGCCAGGCTCTAGTAATCCAAAATGGCTGTCACACAGGCCTGTCATCCCACTGGCCCCATATCACCCATAATCTCACCAACCATGCCAATGGTGTAGATGCGGAAGCTATCACCCATGCGGGTCATCAATGTTCGTCATAGCACTAGTTGAGCTCGATATCTCAACACTCCCTCTCGATATCTCAACACTCCCTCTCGAGCTCAACTCCACACACTGCACTCCAAGTAAGCTCCTAAACCTGTGGAGCTTCTCTATGCCCAATGCCTTCGTTTGAAGATGTCAGCCACCTGATCCTCTGTGCTGATATATACGAGATCTACAGCTCCTTCTAGAACCTTCTCCCTCACGAAGTGATAATGCACCTCAATGTGCTTCGTTCTAGCATGATATATTGGGTTACTGACCAACTACATGCTGCTCATGTTGTCACAATATATGACAACTGCCCTATCCATGGGCTCTCCCATGTCACCAAGTAGCTTATGAAACCAAGCTACCTCACAAGCTGCCATAGCAGCACCCCTATACTCTACCTCTGTAACTCGACAAGGAAACTATTGGCTGTTTCTTACTGCTCCAACTCACAGCAGCACTTCCAAATGAGAACATAAAACCATTGGTAGATCTTCTGTCTACAATACTACCAGCCCAATTAGCATCTATGTACCCATGCAACTATATCTCTGTACTACCAGCCTCATAGAAAAGTCCATAATCAACTGAGGACTTTATGTACCTGAGGATCCGTCTAGCCACATCCAAGTGTGGCTTCCTAGGGGCCTGCATAAACTGACTCACAAGTCCAACATCATAGCTCAAGTCTAGCCTTGTAATGGTCATGTAGATCAAACTACCCACTATGCGCCTGTATGTAGTGTGTGGTCCTCCAAAAGCTCACCTATATCTAGGAAAAGCTTTGTGTTCTGCTCCAATGGCACTGAAATAGGCTTACATCCTGTCATACCATACTTGGACAACATGTCCAAGCCATACTTCCTCTGCAATAACAAAATGCAATGAGGTAATCTCACCACCTCTATGCCCGGGAAATATCGCAGCAGCTCACCCAAATCTTTCATCTCAAACTTCTGCTTCAAAAGCATCCTGACATCATGTATGTCTGCATCACTACTATCACCAATGATAATCAAGTCATCCACATAGATGACTAATAGCATGATCCCTCTATCTGTCTTTTTCACATATAGTGAAAAATCTACATTGGATATCTAAAATCCAATGGTAACAAGATACTCCCCGATCTTGTTTGACCATGCTCTGGGTGCCTGCTTCAAGCCATACAAGGCTTTGTGTAAACCTGCACACAAAATCTGGATGTGCATCACTCTCGTAACCTCGTGGCTGCATCATGTACACTTCTTCTTGCAAATCACCATGCAAGAAAGCATTATTTACATCCATTTGATGTAAAGACCAACCCTTCGTCGTTGCAGCCATAGCAATGATAGCTCTCATAGTTGCAATTCTTGCAATCGGGAATGTCTCCTGATAGTCTATGCCATAAGTCTGCGCATAGCCCTTGGTAACCAATCTTCCCTTGTACCTGCTCACTGAACCGTCAGCATTGTGCTTGACTTTATACACCCACTTACATCCAATTGCCTTCTTTTCCTTAGGCAAAGGCACTAACTCCCATGTTGCATTTGCATCCAATGCTACCATCTCCTCATCCATGGCATCTTCCCATTTCTTATTTCAAATTACCTACTCAAAGAAAGTGAGCTCAACCTCCTGTATTGCTTTTACCATGTAAGCATAATGATGGGTTTTATAATCCATCATATCTCAACCTGTCATCAACAGGGTATCTAACCCTCGTAGACCTACACATACACACATGGATCACTGCCAGGTGTCCTCAAAACAGCCCTGGTTCTCCTTACACCAGGAGTAACCATAGACGGAATGCCAAGCTCCTCATCAAGGCTCTGCTCAGAGAGCCACTAGAGTCACCATCTACATATAAGTGACTTGCTGACAGGTCAGGCACACAAAAGGTTGATCTACCTTTTCCTTCCCTTTCTGTGATACATGTGTACTTGCATCATTCCTCAACCTGCCTAACCTTGAGACCATGGGCTAACATTGGATCCACTGCTCGAGGACTCCCCAGGTCCACTCAGCACCTATGATTGCTGATCTACATATGGTGCAGCATCAACACTTCTTACATCTGCATCTTCTATTGCCTTCACTACTGGTGCATACCAGCTACTCATCTCATCGAAGATAATATCTCTGCTTACTCGCATCATGAGTGATAGGGTTATAACATCTATAATCTTTTTGCTCCATAGCATAACCAATGAAGATGCATTTCTCTGCCTTTGGATCCAACTTTATTCTCACTTCATCAGGAACATGTACATATGCAATACATATGTTCTCACTTGAGACACATTCGGTCTTATGCCTGTAAACTTCTGTTTAGGAATCATACCATGAACAACTGCAGTGGGTGTCATGTTCATAATGTACATGTTGAAATATACAAGTGCATAGGGTGTGTGCGGGAACAAGCCCTTGGTTAGAGGCTGTAAAAGAGAATCTGTAAATGTGAGAGAACCTGTGAAAAGGTGAGAAGAATCTACTGGGAGAGAATAAAGGGTAGCATGAGAAGATTTAGGAAGTGTAGAGATATTCTGGGAAAAGTGAAGAGGTGGAGAGAATCAAGCAAAAGAGGAGTGAATCAAGGAGAAATCAGTGGGATTTGATGCTTGGATGTAAACACTATAAATTAAGGCATTGCCTAATGAGAATTTACTGGTTTTTGATTATCCATGCTTACATTAAGCTATTAGTTAATTGCTCACTAATTATGTCTTAATTATTTATTAATTACATCTTAATTATTTATTAATCACTTTGTTAATGATGTTGATTCTAGTATTTGATCCACCATAGCTCATCACATTGCTCTAATTTTAACATGGTATCAGAGCCATGTCTAGAATTCATCAAGTTTATGAGCCCATTATCTAGTTAATTAGGATTAGTAGATAATTAGAAATTAATCAAATTTTTAGTTATTTTTCAACTCACCTCTGTACCCCCAGCTGGTGGAGGAGCTCTAGCTCCTTGCACACTCAACATTAGGCCAAACCCTTCTAGCCCAACATAGCAAGCATCTGCACGATCTAGCCCATCAAGAAAGAAGCGCAAACTGCCGGCGGATAAAGGAGAAATCGCGATTTTAGCCAGCACAGTTTTTTATGAGGAAATTGCAGATCTTGTCTTCATCCAATCAAATTGCTCTAATTCCTCAGAGCTCCAAGGGTTTTCAAGCATGCTCTACAAGCTGGTGAAGTCAAAATTCAATTTGATCAAGTCTACAGTGAGATCCAAGCTCTTCATCAAAATCTGCAGGTGACTTTGGTAAAATAGAGATTAAGCATTTAATGTTTGGTCAAATCTTGTGTTTCTTGGCTTAATCCTCTACTAGAATAATTGCTATTGATGGCCTTGAAAGGATTTGAGCTTATTTGAAGTCTAAGGCCCCAGATCTGGACTCCTCGCATACTCTGTTTTTTGCACACAAAACAGATGATTAATTTGCTAGTCAGTGATTAGTCAATGCTAATCACTATATTTTGGTACAATTGAGGATTCAAATTAACCATTAGGTATCTGATACAGATCCCTATAGCTTCAGATTACAATTCGGAGCTGGTTTGATACTCCAACCATTCCGTACAAATTGGTTACCCTTGATTTAATGTAATTTCTGGTAAAATTATGCTGATAAATTTATGGTAATCATCATTTTGCATTTAACCCTTGGTTAATGCCTATAAATCTCACTCAAATTCAAGATTATTCACAGCCAGAGTTGCATTTGGAAATGTGCATTAGAATGAATGCTATACGCATTATGTATTGGGCATATTACATTAGTGTAAAAATGGGATCAGACACTGCCCTTGTCCAGAATAAGGCAAGAGGTAAGACCTCCCACATAGATTTGGGTTTGCATTGCATAATGACACATGCATAATGACACAAGATAAACATCAAAAGCCCAAAAGAACTGTCAAACAAACATTTAAACATGTTGCTCACATGGAGCAAGAAGACCTGACGGACAAGCTCATGGCCCCAGCAATGAAAGAAGAAGAACATCTCCTTCCAAGAGAAAGATCCACACCAAGAAGATCTAAAGGAAGCATTGAAGGAAGACATGGACATGAGAAGAGAAGTTACCACAAGAAGACTGAAAGAAGAGGAAGACATGGACGTGTGAAGAGAAGCTGCCACGACAAGAAGACTGAAGACAAGAGAAGATGTGAGGCTCCAAAGAGTGAGGAGCCATGTGAAAATCTTTGAGAGAGAGAGAGAGAGAGAGAGACCCCACAACCCAATGTAACCTGTCCCAACAAAGTAAAACCACCTCTAAGCCAGCGATGATGTAGGCCACGTGGTAGATAGATGTATGTGTGAGCACTTTAGTCAAGGTCGCGGGCACTTGTAGTAAGTCTTGGACACATAGAGAGAGAGAGTGTCAAGGACTATGAGTTTACGGACTTGAGGCACTGGTTGCAAACTATCAAGTAAGAGAGAAACTTGGTACAGGGTCCAGGTGTGCTAGGTTAACTTGAGGGGAGGTGTGCTAGACACTGGTCGGCGGACTATCAAGTAAGAGAGAAACTTGGTATAGAGTCCAGGTGTGCTAGGAGTATTCACTTGAGGGGAGGTGTTGAAATATACAAGTGAATAGGGTGTGTGCGGGAACAAGCCCTTGGTTAGAGGCTGTAAAATAGAATCTGTAAATGTGAGAGAACCTGTGAAAAGTTGAGAAGAATCTATTGGGAGAGAATAAAGGGTAGCATGAGAAGATTTAGGAAGTGTGGAGATATTCTGGGAGATATTCTGGGAAAAGTGAAGAGGTGTAGAGAATCAAGCAAAAGAGGTGGAGTGAATCAAGTAGAAATCAGTGGGATTTGATGCTTGGATGTAAACACTATAAATTGAGGCATTGGCCTAATGAGAATTTGTTGGTTTTTGATTATCCATGCCTACATTAAGCTATTAGTTAATTGCTCACTAATTACATCTTAATTATTTACTAATCACTTTATTAATGATGTTGATTCTACTATTTGATCCACCAACCATAGCTCATCACATTGCTCTAATTTCAACAGTACACAGCAGTTGCTACTGCTTCTGTATACCTTATAGAAATTTATCGTTTATCGTTATAAACGTCTGTATATAGCCGCAAACGTGCTATCTTTAGAAACACGTTGCTTTTTCACATTTTTAATATGCATAGACTCTAAATATGTAAAAGTACTCTAAATACGACCTCGTATCACCTAAATTCGAATTTCTATTTTTGGAGATACTTATCTCTTAATAGAACTATTCTTATCTTCTTATTTCTTTTAGGATTTTTGGAGCTAATATTTTTACTCTATCACTTTCCTAATGTTTCCATTCTTATTGTCTCACTCTTCTCTAAGTGCACCTCTTTCCTTCTTGAAATCTATATTAAAATTGGGAGGGACCTTACAATCTCCCCCATTTAAAAGATTCGAGATGTCCTCATCTCGCGAGTTGGGGTAGTATCTAAGTAAATCCTCTTGTCTCTTCTAAAATGGTGTCTCCAAATCCTCTTGTCTCTTCTAAAATGGTGTCTCCACTAGGTAGAAATCTTCTTTTATCTAAACATTTTTCCTAAAGATTCCCTTATTTCATGTGTTTGGCTTGTTTTGTTGTGCTCCCAAAATGTCTTTATTATTTTAAAGTTAATTGGCCTTATTATCCTAAGTTCATGCATCCATATACCTCTCATACGATATGAACCTATTTTTTTTAAAAAATCATAATCCTTCCTTATATTACGAATTTCTTATTCTATACCTTCATGTAATATGGTACTAAACAGTGTCATAGAAAAACGTAAGGAAATCAATCCTTTACGTAATCTAACCTATGATAGCAATTTCATAATCTTAGTATCATCTTCTAGAATACCTCTATTCATCATGTACATTACTTCACATGAATCTTGCACCAATCCTCTTCTATTTACTCACAGAAATACTTGTTGAATTCGAGTATCTTTAACCCTGCTATCCCTATTTCTTGACCTAATTTTGCTCTAGCTCATGATTCCTTGTAGCCAAGGGTGGGCTTGACGTTCCTCTTGAATTAGGGGACCTCTTCTTGATTAACATGGAAGGACTCATGTCCTTCTCGACACTTTCCATATAAAAAAACTTTACATAGTCTCTGGCTATAATTATGGCTTCTGAAATAGACTCGGATGGTTTTGCATTCTTGACAAGGTCATTCAAAGGTAGATTAAGCTTCCAAATGAATCAATGGAGAAGAATTACCTCATCCATCTCTGAAGCTAATCGGAGAAGTTTAGCAAGATTTTGGTGGTATTCTTCCAAGGTCTTCCCTTCTTGGGTTAGCTTCAAAAATTTATTCATTTTACCCTCTCGAAATCCTGGAGGACAAAACCTTTCATGAAGGTGTACTTTCATGGCATCCCATAACTTATTCTGGTTCCAGTGTGGTTGAATTGACAACAGTGCTTCCAACTAATTTGGCATTTCTTATGATTTTTAGACGAGCAAGGGAGAACTTGTTTCTTTCATTGTATCCATGAAAAGTTCAAAACTATTAAATACTTATCATAGCACCACATCTGAAGACACTCAAGATTAATACATATGAGATCTTCATTTTTTAAGAATTACACATCTTGTGCCTTGGGACTGACATATCCAAATATTATTAGGATTAACACGTCTGAGATGATTAGTTTTTTGGAAATTACACATCTAGTATCTTGGGATTAACACATCTAAGAGCATGATTCTCTGGGAATTACACATCTGAAGTTAGACCCATGTTTGTCTGAGATGGGTTCAAGATCTTGGATGATCGTCCTAGTGTAAAGCATCCAATGGATGACATTCACACCACGTCAACTATTCAAACCTTAATGGAGTTATAATCTTAATGATTAATAATATGTAAATTAATGAGATATAGCCTGAAAATTTCTCTAAACAAAGTTTCGATCTATCCTTCTAGTCATTCAGTCTCTCACTAGTTTCTTAATTTGATCACCCTATATGTTTTTCCTCAAAAGGTTTCCTCCCCAATCTTATTTCTTAAATTTATTGTACAAATATCTTGCGTGTGCACCGCCAAGATACAAGCACAATTTCATAGGATGATTGTCTCAACATGTGAGGATATTCAAATCACTTCTATGGTGGCTAGTAGAGATGATTGATTCGTCCTCATATGATAAACAATCACTTGTTTTAATCCCTTGATAGTTAACCTTTAAAAAATGAATCCTAGGAACTAAGATCAGCTCTGATACTATTTGTAAGGTTCCCCCCGTCCAAAATAGGGGAAACACTTAAGATAGTCTATTAGGTCTTAGATTGGAGAAAATTTTCTACTCGTCGACACCTTGACCATGTGAAGATTCAAGGATATGATTTGTAGATAAGACCTAGTCCTATCCCGCAGGGGGAGCATGGTCTTCTAAAAGTCAAATTACCCATAGGTTAATTGATCATAATTTGGGTAACTTCTAATCTTGATTCCTAGAGACAACGCTTTTTTCCTCATCCATGCAGGGCACAGCCCGCTGGCCGAGTCTTCTAGAATAGAGTTGCTCGAGAATCTATTTATCTAGCATAGGGCTTTCACTTAATATATTGGAAAGCTACCCGACTAATCGGGTCCACCCACCATCCATAGGATGGTGCCGTCGGGGCATTCCATCCTCCCACTTTTCACCCTACTCACACGTTAATTTGTTTTCTAATTAATCCTACCACACTCTTGGACATAAATAAATATGTTCCTTAATTAAAGGCCCTTTCACAAGGTTCGTTAAAATAGCCTCTTTCCACAGTACAATAATGCCAAAGATAAGATTTATAAAAAAACTATTTATACAAGAATCAATTCCATACAAGCTAATTGGCTCTCCTATTCTTTTCCTTTATACTGCCGATGATCTAGAATTCAGCCTTCCAGCCTCTACATGCTGGGCAAAACCATACGGGACCATACACCTCGTCACCCGCTAGTAGAGCGAGGACTCAAGCCGACGGCCTATCGCCCTCTCACGCTTCGTCGCTCGATCCTCTCGCCCCTCAGAGGGATGTCTACACACTATGGTGGCTAATTCACTGCACTAGCCTAGGCCCTCAGCACTAGGCAGCATCACAATTACTCACCTCAATCGGCCACCTCAATCGGCGAACCTCATTCTCCCAATGGTGTGAGGGATACCATGGGCGGCGGACTCCGGGCCTTACTAACGTCTCCGCCGTCTGGCTACACAAGCATAAGAACGGGGCATCGTCAAGGCAGAGAGAAGTTGTACCTGTACCTTCATTTACCCAAGATAACAATCCATTTCCTCAACTAAAGCATAGGACTAGAATCCATGTTATCTTCTTAAGAAAACAATCCTTTTCACAACAAAGATTTTAGCATTTCAACTTGAGATTGTGATAAGACATTCTTTATTAAGACATATGCTGTTGTTTAAAAGAATACAAACTTTAACTAGTAAATCAATCAAATAGATCACTATTACCAATTAATAGAGAAGCCGGGGCCATACCTCAACCCCTAAGAATGATATATAATTGAAAAACAATATATATATATACCTTATAGAAATTTATTGTTTTATCGTTGTCTTTGCTTGTTAAATAAGAGTTTCAGAACTTGATATATGAGAATAGAGAGTCTTCTAATATCTTCTCTTATGACTAAAATCATCCGATCATCCCCAAGCTTTATCTCCTCTTACTGGTACTCTGACTTTTCTCTCTTTCGAAGGTCTATGGCAAAGTAGCCTTCTCTTAACAGGACTACGACATACTATTCTTTCTTTAAAAGAAAAGCTATGGAGTAGTTGTCTCTTCCTCATAAAGGTCATAACAATCTAGCTTTCTTTTCCAAGAGATTAGATAAGAATGAAGGGATATATGCATCTCAAGGTCTAGAATCACCTTGTGGCTACTAGCTGCATTCTTACAATTTCTTTATGTAGAGACCTTGACAGAATTGGCAAATTGTTTCATCCATAACTCTGATAAAAACTCAGAATATGGTCATATAACCAGTCAAAAGAACCAAAAGGCATCTAGTCTACAAGCCTACGTGAGTAGAATAAGCAAAAATGTTTGTATATAATCGCAAACGTGCTATCTTTAGAAACGCGTTATTTTTCACATTTTAGTATGCATGGACTCTAAATATGTAAAAGTACTCTAAATACGACCTCATATCACCTAAATTCGAATTTTTATTTTTGGAGATACTTATGTCTTAATAGAACTATTGTTATCTTCTTATTTCTTTTTTGGAGCTAATATTTTTACTCTATCACTTCCCTAATGTTTCTAGTCTTATTGTCTTACTCTTCTCTAAGTTCACCTCTTTCCTTCTTGAAATTTATATTAAAATTGGGAGGGACCTTACATAAGGTCATGCCATTTGGATTGACCAATGCTCCCTTAACCTTTTAGAGATTAATGAGCACAACCTTTAAGTATTATCTATAGAAATGGCTAAAGGTATTTATTGATGATCTCTATGTAAATTTGCAATGGTTAGACCATTTAGCTTATCTGAAAAAGGTGTTTGAGAGGTGTTGATTGTATCGTATATCATTGAACCCTTTAAAATGCCAATTTTGGGTAAAGCATGGAGTAATAGTGGGACACATTGTGTCCAAAAATGGGATCTCCATATATGATAATAAGGTAAAATGCATCCTAGAACTACTATCACCCACCAACTGCAAGGCACTATAACAGTTCATGGGACACATTGGCTATTACCAGAGGTTTATCGTATTCTATGATGATATTACCAGGCCACTGTATAAGCTTTTGATGATATTACCAGGCCACTGTATAAGCTTTTGATCGTATTCTATGATGATATTACCAGGCCACTGTATAAGCTTTTGATTGTATTTGATTGGACCAAAGAGTGTCAGTAGGTGTACAATGAATTCAAGAGGGAATTAGCTAGTTCATCCATCTTAAGGCCACCAAATTGGGACCTTGTGTTTCATGTGCATATCAATGCATCAAACTTCACAATTAGGTGTGTTTTAGCATAGCCAGGGGAGCATAAATTGGATTACCCAATCTACTTTGGAAGTTGACATCTCAATGATGCTGAGATGAATTATAACATAATTGAAAGGAAATGACTAGCCATGGTGTATGCAGTAGTGCAAAAGTACAGAGATTACTTGTTGGCTAATAATTTCATCTTCTTTGTGGATCATCAAGCTTTGTTGTATTTAGTCATTGACGAGAAAAATTATGTGCTGGTTGTTGCTATTAAATGAGTTTGACTTTATAGTCATAACATATACTACTAGCAAAGACCACATGTATACCTAAAACGACAAAGCTGTCATTGGTGTTGATGAATTATCGGATGCTGTTCTATTCAAATTAGATTTGGTACCAAAATGGAGTGAAGAAATCTCTGAGTATCTTGCCTATGGATTTTCATAAGATAAGCCATTAAACAAGGGTAGGATGCGAGAAGACTTATTAAGTTAGCTTCACCTTGTTAGTTAATCACTAGCCAATTGTATAAGTTAGACAAAGATCATATGTTGAGAAGGTGTGTCAGGGAGGATGAATTTTTTACCATCCTGGAAGAGGCTCATAGCAGAATTGTTGCAGGAAATTTTGCCGCGGGCAAAGTAATGGTAAGGAAAATCTTACAATCCGGGTTATGGTGGCCAACAATGTTTGGTGATGCCATGGAGTTTACCAAACATTGTGATGAATGTCCATGCTTCCACATTACCCATAGACAAGACAAAATGCCATCAGTTCTAATCATTGTGTGACAACTCATTGAGAAATGGGGAATAGACTTCGTTGGACCCATAAGCCTAGCCATGCGACAAACGCAAGCCCAATACTTAATTGTTGGCTACATACTATTTCATGAAATGGGTAGAGGTAAAGGCTCCTCAACAAAAGGTAGATGCTTGTAGAACTGTAAAATTTGCATATCATATTCATATTTGTGTATCCCCTAGCAATGGTCAGTGATGATGATAAGGTCTCCCATTTTATCAACGAGATCATGGAACACTTGTTGACAGGATTTATGTGGGTGATACACCATAAGTCTTCACCCTACTATCCTCAAGCTAATAGGCAGGTAAAAAGTATGAATAAAGTCCTTTGTAGTATCCTGAGCAAGATTGGGGAAGGTAACCAAAATGATTAGAAACATAAATAGCTGCAATGTGGGCCTATAGGACCTCCTATAATGTATCCATGAGACAAACCCCTTTTTAGCTTGCCTACAAAATTAAGGTAGCGATGCCTATGGAATATTTAGTGCCCTTCTTGAGGATAACTATTAAAGAATGCCAAAGGGAGAATGCTTTAGCCAAAAGATTTGTTGAATTAGAAAAGCTCAATGAGACTAGAGTAATCGCTCAGTAAGACTAGAGTAATCGCCAGGGATTTCATTAACGTCTTCACAATTTCGTGATCACGTTAACAAAACCTATTGTTAACATAAAAATTCTTGTGATCACAATGTATATTCACGGGCATTTTTTATGACCTGCAAAAACCTTCTCTGCCAGTAATCCCGCCGGGAAAATGGCCATTACCCGGCGGGCCCGCCGGGAAAACCCATTTTCCCGGCGGGAAATATAAAAAAATAAAAAAAATAAAAAAAATAAAAAATAAAAAAAATAAAAAAAATCATGTTCACAGTCATTCTTACCATTTTTGGGCCTTCTGGACTCATTTATGATGTCAAAAGTTCAAAATTATTGGCACAAAAAAAGTTTTGTATAATTTGCTGGCCTTAAGTCAATTGACACACCAATTAAATCTAACTATACTTACATCAATTGACTCAATTGTCCATGACATCATTGCACTCAATTGAGCCCAATTGGACTCAATTACAATTGATTTACACTCAATTGATATTAATTGGGTGTCAATTGATGTCAATTGTGCCTAATTCGACGCAATTGAGCCCAATTTACACCAAATTTGTAAAAATTGGGTGTAAACTAAGTATCAATTGAGTCGAATTGGACTCAATTGATAATAATTGGATGTTAATTGATATTAATTAAGCCCAATTGACTTCAATTGGGTGTTAATTTATTATAATTAATGTCAATTAAGCTCAATTGAGCTCAGTTGACATCAATTGGGTATCAATTAAGCTCAGTTGACATCAATTGGGTGTCAATTGATATCAATTAAGCTCAATTGAGCTCAGTTGACATCAATTGGGTGTCAATTGATATCAATTGAGCTCAATTGGGCTCAATTGCACTCAATTGACACTCAATTGGGTGTTAATTGCATCCTATTGTGCTCAATTGAGCCCAATAGGATGCAATTAACATCAATCGGGTGTCAATTGATCACAATTGATATCAATTGGGCTCAATTGCACTCAATTGTGTGATCGATTGTGTGTCAATTAATGTCAATTGAGCCTAATATGATACAATTGAGCTCAATTCACGCCCAATTGGATGTAAATTGAGTGTCAATTGAGCCGAATTAGACTCAATTGATAGCAATTGGGTGTTAATTGATATCAATTAATATCCAATTAACACAATTGAAGTCAATTAAGTCTAATTGACTTCAATTGGATAATTTGGGTGTCAATTGAGCTCAATTGGACGTAAATGACATCAATTGGGGGTCAATTAACATCAATTGAACCTTATTAACATCAATTGGGTGCCAATTAACATCAATTGGACTCAATTGACATCAATTAGGTTTCAATTGAGACCAAATTGGATGCAACTGACATCAATTGGGTGTCAATTGATTACAACTGAGCTGAATTGGGCTCAATTGCACTCAATTGATATTAATTGGGTGTCAGTTAAACCTAATTCCATGCAATTGAGCTCAATTGACATCAATTCACATCAATTGCTCTCAATTGATATTAATTGGGTATCAATCGATGTCAATTGAGCCTAATTCGATGCAATTGAGCTCAATTCACATCAGTTCATATCAATTGGGTGTCAATTGATGTCAATTGAGTAAAATTGAGTCTAATTGGGTGTCAATTGAGTCAAATTGAGTATAATTGGGTGTCAATTGATATCAATTGAGCTAAATTGAGTCTAATTGAGTCTAATTAGACTTAATTAAGCCAAATTGAGTCTAATTGGGTGTCAATTGATGTCAATTGAGCCAAATTGAGTCTAATTGGGTGTCAATGGAGCCTAATTGACATCAATTGGGTGTCAATTGATGTCAATTGAGCCCAATTGATGTCAATTAGGCTCCATTGACACCCAATTAGACTCAATTTGGCTCAATTGACACACAATTGATGTCACATGGGCTCAATTGATACCCAATTAGACTTAATTGATATCAATTAGACTTAATTGATATCAATTTGATACCCAATTAGACTTAATTGATATCAATTTGACTCAATTAGGTATTAATTGATATCAATTAGACTCAATTGGATACTAATTGATGTTAATTGAGCTCAATTAGACTTAATTGACATTAATTAGGTGCTAATTGAGTGTAATTGATGTCCATTAAGCTCAATTTGGCTTAATTGACATCAATTGGGTATCAATTGACTACAATTGATGTCAATTGAGCTCAATTGACATCAATTGGGTGTTAATTAATGTCAATCGAGTCCAATTAATATCAATTAGGTATCAATTAAGCCAAATTGATATCAGTTAGGTGTCAATTGAGCCCAATTGGGTGTAAATTGAACCTAATTGGACTCAATTAACATCAATTAGGTGTGAATTGATGTCAATTGACCCCACTTGGATGCAATTGATATCAATTTGGTGTCAATTGGACTCAATTGGTACCCAATTGATGTCAATTGAGTCCACTTGGATGTCAATTGATATCAATTGAGTCCAATTGATCAATTGACACCCAATTAGACTTAATTGATATCAATTTGACTCAATTGGGCACCTAATTGATGTCAATTGAACTCAATTGGATGTTAATTGATGTTAATTGAGTCTCAATTGACATCAATTGGGTGCCAATTGAGTGCAATTGATGTCAATTAAGCCCAATTTGGCTCAATTGGGTATTAATTGATGTCAATTGAACTCAATTGGATGTTAATTGATGTTAATTGAGTCTCAATTGACATCAATTGGGTGCTAATTGAGTGCAATTGATGTCAATTAAGCCCAATTTGGCTCAATTAACATCAATTGGGTGTCAATTAACTACGATTGATGTCAATTGAGCTGAATTGATATCAATTGGGTATTAATTGATGTTAATTGAGTTTAATTGACATCAATTGGGTGTTAATTGATGTCACTTGAGTCCAATTAGATGTAATTAGACTCAATTGGGTTTGAATTAGACTCAATTGATATCAATTGGGCTGAGTTAATTGGGTGTCAATTGAGCCCAATTGACATCAATTGGGTGTGAATTGAACGTGATTGGACTCAATTGACATTAATTAGGTGTGAATTGATGTCAATTGAGCCCAATTGGATGCAATGGATATCAATTGGGTGTCACTTGGACTCAATTGGCACCCAATTGATGTCAGTTGAGTCCAATTAGATGTCAATTGGTACCAATTGAGCCCAATTGATCAATTGACATCCAATTAGACTTAATTGATATCAATTTGACTCAATTAGGTATTAATTGATATCAATTAGACTTAATTGGGTATTAATTGATGTTAATTGAGTCTAATCAGACTCAATTGATATCAATTGGGTGCCAATTGAGTGTAATTAATATCAATTAAGCTCAATTCGGCTCAATTGGCATCAATTGGGTGTCAATTGACTACGATTGATGTCAATTGAGCTCAATTGACATCAATTGGGTGTTAATTGATGTCAATTGAGTCCAATTAACATCAATTGGATGTCAATTGAGCCCAATTGACATCAATTGGATGTGAATTGAACTGGATTAGACTCAATTGACATCAATTAGGTGTAAATTAATGTCAATTAAGCCCAATTGGATGCAATTGATATCAATTGGGTGTCACTTGGACTCAATTGGCACCCAATTGATGTCAATTAAGTCTAATTGGATGCAATTGATATCAATTGGGTGTCACTTGGACTCAATTGGCACCCAATTGATGTCAATTGAGTCCAATTGGATATCAATTGATATCAGTTGAGTCGAATTGATTAATTGACACCCAATTATACTTAATTGATATCAATTTGACTCAATTGGGTATTAGTTGATGTCAATTGGACTCAATTGGGTGTTAATTGATGTTAATTGAGGACTCAATTGACATCAATTGGGTACCAATTGAGTGCAATTGGTGTCAATTCGGCTCAATTGGCATCAATTGGATATCAATTGACTAGGATTGATGTCAATTGAGCTCAATTGACATCAATTGGGTGTTAATCGATGTCAATTGAGTCCAATTAAGCCCAGTTATGTCCAATTGGGTGTCAATTGATTGAATCCAATTAAGTTCAATTGATTGAATCCAATTGATCGAATTGACACCAAATTGATATCAATTGCATCCAAGTGGGGTCAATTGACATCAATTCGCACCTAATTCATGTTAATTGAGTCCAATTAGGTTCAATTTACACCCAATTGATGTGAATTGGGCTCAATTGACACCCAATTGATATCAATTTGGCTTTATTGACACCTAATTGATATTAATTAGACTCGATTGACATTAATTAACACCCAATTGATGTCAATTGAGCTCAATTGACATCAATTGTAGTCAATTGATACCCAATTGATGTCAATTAAGCTAAATTGGGCTTAATGGATATCAATTACACTCAATTAGCACCTAATTGATGTCAATTGAGTCTAATTGAGCTCAATTAATATCAATTAACATCCATTTGAGTCCAATTGATATCAATTAATACCTAATTGAGTCAAATTGATATCAATTAAGTCTAATTGGGTATCAATTGATCAATTGGGCTCAATTGATATCAATTGACATCCAAGTGGACTCAATTGACATCAATTGGGTGCCAATTGAGTCCAATTGACACCAAATTGATATCAATTGCATCCAAGTGGGGTCAATTGACATCAATTCGCACCTAATTCATGTTAATTGAGTCCAATTAGGTTCAATTTACATCCAATTGATGTGAATTGGGCTCAATTGACACCCAATTGATATCAATTTGGCTTTATTGACACCTAATTGATATTAATTAGACTTGATTGACATTAATTAACACCCAATTGATGTCAATTGAGCTCAATTGACATCAATTGTAGTCAATTGATACCCAATTGATGTCAATTAAGCTAAATTAGGCTTAATGGATATCAATTACACTCAATTAACACCTAATTGATGTCAATTGAGTCTAATTGAGCTTAATTAACATCAATTAGTATCCAATTGAGTCTAATTGATATCAATTAATATCTAATTGAGTCAAATTGATATCAATTAAGTCTAATTGGGTGTCAATTGATCAATTGGGCTCAATTGATATCAATTGACATCCACTTGGACTCAATTGACATCAATTGGGTGCCAATTGAGTCTAATTGACACCCAAGTGATATCAATTACATCAAATTGGGCTCAATTGACATCAATTCACACCTAATTGATATCAATTGAGCCCAATTGATATTAATTGAGTCTAATTCACACCCAATTGAGTCCAATTGCATCTAATTGGACTCGATTGACATCAATAAACACCCAATTGATGTCAATTAAACTCAATTAACATCAATAAACACCCAATTGATATCAATTGACTCCAATTGGGTTTAATTGACACCCAATTGATGTCAATTAAGTCTAAATAGATACAATTAGGCTCAATTGATACCTAATTGATGTCAATTGAGTCCAATTGGATTCAATTGAGTCCAATTGGGTTAAATTGGATGCAATTAGGCTTAATTGATGTCAATTGAGTCCAATTGGATTCAATTGAGTTCAATTGGGTTAAATTAGATGCAATTAGGCTTAATTGATGTCAATTGAATTCAATTGGATGTAATTTGCTCAATTGATGTCAATTGAGTTCAATTGGATGCAATTAGGCTCAATTGATACCTAATTGATGTCAATTGAGTTCAATTCATACCCAATTATTATTAATTGTGTCCAATTGAGCTCAATTAACACCCAATTGATGTCAATTGGGCTCAATTAACATCAGTTAACATCCTATTGAGTCCAATTGATGTCAATTGAGTCCAATTGGGTGTCAATTGATATCAATTGAGCCCAATTGATCAATTAATACCCAATTAGACTTAATTGATATCAATTGGACTCAATTGATATCAATTGGGTACATTCAATTTAGCATCAATTATAATCAATTGACATCTAATTGATATCAATTGACATCAATTAGGTGTTAATTGATGTCAATTGAGCCCATGTGACATCAATTATGTGTTAATTGAATCCAATTGATACACAATTAGCTTCAATTGGGCTCAATTGACATCAATTGACACCCAATTGATGTCAATTAGGCTCCATTGACACCCAATTAGACTCAATTTGGCTCAATTGACATCAATTGACACCCAATTAGACTCAATTTGGCTTAATTAAGTCTAACTGGACTCAATTAGACTCAATTTGGCTCAATTGATATCAATTGACACCCAATTAGACTCAATTTGACTCAATTGACACCTAATTAGACTCAATTTTACTCAATTGACATCAATTGACACCCAATTGATGTGAACTGATGTGAATTGAGCTCAATTGCATCGAATTAGGCTCAATTGACATCAATTGACACCCAATTAATATCAATTGAGTGCAATTGATGTGAATTGATGTCAATTGAGCTCAATTGCATGGAATTAGGTTTAATTGACACCCAATTAATATCAATTGAGTGCAATTGAGCCCAATTCAGCTCAGTTGTAATCAATTGACACCCAATTGATGTCAGTTGCATCCAATTTGGCTCAATTGAAACCCAACTGATGTCAATTGAGTCCAATTGATACCCAATTGATGTCAATAAGGTTCAATTAATGTTAATTGACACCCAATTAATGTTAATTGACACCCAATTGATGTCATTTACGTCTAATTGAGCTCAATTGACACCTAAATTATCCAATTGAAGTCAATTAGACTTAATTGACTTCAATTGTATTAATTGGATATTAATTAATATCAATTAACACCCAATTGCTGTCAATTGAGTCTAATTCAGCTCAATTGACGCTCAATTTACATCCAATTGGGTGTGAATTGAGCTCAATTGTATCATATTAGGCTCAATTGACATCAATTGACACACAATCGATCACACAATTGAGTGCAATTGAGCCGCAATTGAGCCCAATTGAGCTCAATTGATATCCATTGACACCCAATTGATGTCAACTGAGCTCAATTGAGCTTAATTGACATTAATTGTAATAAATTAACACCCAATTGAAGTCAATTGGGCTTAATTAATATCAATTAACATCCAATTATTGTCAATTGAGTCCAATTCGACTCAATTGATACTTAGTTTACACCCAATTTATGCAAATTGGGTGTAAATTGGGCTTAATTGCGTCGAATTAGGCACAATTGATATCAATTCACACCCAATTAATATCAATTGAGTGTAAATCAAGTGTAATTGAGTCCAATTGGGCTCAATTGAGTGCAATGATGTCATGGACAATTGAGTCAATTGATGTAAGTATAGTTAGATTTAATTGGTGTGTCAATTGAACTTAAGGCCAGCAAATTATACAAAACTTTTTTTGTGCCAAGAATTTTGAACTTTTGACATCATAAATGAGTCCAGAAGGCCCAAAAATGGTAAGAATGACTGTGAACATGATTTTTTTATTTTTTTTATTTTTTTATTTTTTTTATTTTTTTTTATTTTTTATATTTCCCGCCGGGAAAATGGGTTTTCCCGGCGGGCCCGCCGGGGTACAGCAAAAGCCCGACGGGATTTTTCCCGGTTACCAGGTCGCTTGCCACCGGCTTTTTTGAGAACATGTTAACATGTGAACATGTTAATAACATGTTCACACATGTTATTAACAAAAAAAATTTTGTGATCACGTGAATATAAAATTAGAGGTAATCGCTCAGTAAGACTAGAGTAATCGCTCAATAAGACTAGAGTAATCACTCTGCATAGCATAATCGTAGAAAAGCTCGGATGCAAATGGTGATTTGAACACAATCTGAAATCTAAAGAGTTGCAGGAAGGCGACCTAGTACTTTTGTACGGGGTTGGTTCTTCTAAGCAAAAAAAACTAAGATACTGAGGGTTAGGGCCATTTCGAGTTACAGAACTCACCCCCACCAGGGTGTAGCCCATATTGAGATAATTGATGGCATTGAGATGTAAGGTTACATAAATGGTAGCAAACTTAAGAAATACTTTGGTCCCTTAGCCCAATACATGTTGGAACAGGCACACAAAAAAGGGCAAAAAAATTTGAGACAAGAAAGGCCCAAAAAGAAGCACAAGACGAGGTTAAGGCCAGGGTAGCCCAAGGCAAGGCAAAACAAAGTGGACTGACACTCATAAACATGGCTACTCTAACCCTAATTAAGGAAGAGGATCTTGAGATAGAGCTTGTGGAGCTCAAAGGAGGACTCTCTGTGGGAGGGACCACTAATCATCTCCTCGCAATGGTTGACTCAGGGGCAAGTCACAACTTTCTCTCATATGAGACATGGGAGAAGCTGAAAAACCAAGGTTGGAACACACATCAGCTAGAGTTAAGAGTGTGCATGTAGGAACCATAGGAGCTTTGGGATATTTGAAAGTTATGTTTCCACCAAAAATAATCCATGGCTATGTAAGGATTTTGTCATGCCTGTAGGTGCCTAAAAGAGGAAATGTTGGCTCAAAAAAATCTTGATCTTTGCTATGAATTGCAAAGTCAATTGGGAGCAAAGGACTACTCACTTGTCATAAGGGAACTACAAGTACACATTGCTACCCCTATATGGAGCAATGTAGCAACCACCCATGATCTCAAAATTGAGCAACTAGAGTCATCCACAATGCTACTATGTCTTCCGGCACCTGAGGCACCACAAGTATTCCAAAATGAGGCAACAATTGTGATAGATAGAGGCACTAATCCCACTCCATAGTGAAATTATTAGAACCAATAGCCTCATCATGTCCATCGCTATTGGGTTCCCAAAAGGTTGTTGAAAGCACAAGGGTGAAGGGACCATGAAAATCTGGCTACCCAAGTCACAAAATCCTATGGCAAAGCCTTTTTTCCACAAACCTCATTAGCAACTGCCAGTCACCACACCATGACCGATCCAGCCACAAAAAGTGGTGACAAAAATGAAAGGCTGAAATGGGTCTTACCCAAGAACACCACTCTACCATGTCAAGTGACAAAACACATATGGGTGCCTAAGATAAGATCGGAGTTAAGACCTAAGCTCACTAAATCAATTAGCGAGACTAAGCCTCGATGGGAATGGAGACGAAAGTCAGTAAATACTGAACATGCGATTGGGAAGCCATAAGAACCTAACAAAAAGCCATAAGAACCTTCCCAACTTGATGTCGCAGAAAATGCAACTCAAACTAGGGTAACACATGCGAATTATCCAATTCCCTACCTCAAGGGAAAATCCATTCTAGTTGACAAACCTAAACACATATTCACGGACATTTTCCCACCAAAACTTGCTACCTATAGATTCGATAGATTGGCTAATTCAATGGATGGAGCAAGAGCTACTATGTTCCACTGAGAGGAGTTCTAAAAGTTACACCAATATGCTCCCTCTACATCAAGAGCCTTATCCATATATTCTTGGACCTACCCCATGGAGCATCTAGCCAAAAACACTTCATGATTTAACAACACAAGCCCCGAAGCACTAATAAGCTTCATACCCTTCATTAATAAAGGCTTATAATTGATGAATTGGATTTTATAGATGGACACCCTGTATTTATCTGGTATCCCCGATCTTACCCGAAATCAAGATATGACAGCTTTTGCTTTTGAGCTTGTCCTGTCCTCCGCCTACGACTCGAACGAGCAGGGCAAGGCTCGCTAATCATTTTGAGGAGCTATATTTTCCAGACCCAGCTGAGAGACAACAGCATAAGTGGTTTGCAGGGCAATATATCCACGCCTCTTGCAACCAGCACACCAGATGCTGACGCAAAACGTCTCATTAGCCATGGTCTTATTAAGGCTAAAGGTGGTTCGTGGTGTTATCCTTTATCACCCCACACCTCGAGATTTTAGGGTTACTAGTCATCTTTTCAGACTTCTTAGCCATTTTATTCCGAGAAGTAAGATTGTAGCACCAATAGCGGTAAGCAAACAATTGCATCGCAGCATGTCCACAACACATCGCCGTTTCATGCGTATGCAATTGAGGTATTGATTTTTTGGAGCCATGTTGCTCTATGTATATATTGCAAACCTTATGTAAATAAAGAATGTTTTGCAAAAATCCAGTTGTTTAAGCGATTTTAACTACTAGATATCAAGTTTAAATAAATAAGATCTGTTTTCTCAGACGTATGTAGTAGATCTTTAGTAAGAACGATTACCTTATTTAAAGTAATTATTTCTGAACTTCTTAAGTCTTAGGATCTTGAGACGAAGTCAAATAGAAAATTAATGATGTATCATTTTTTGACAGAATCACGAGACATGCGAATCATGGTAGACAGCTAGATCCTCTCACGGATGAGGAGGAGCTTGACCCTGATGTTCGCAAAGCTCTTCACAGATCTCAGCCATGTCTCTTCAAAGGTGAAGAGGAACACTTAGGCGAGGCTGTGGAAAAGTGGATTGAAGCCATGGAAGAATACTTCGATGTCACTGGGTACAATGAAAAAAGTAAAGTGGCTCAAAGCATACCTCAGGAAGAGATTATATCCTCCCGGCTCGCTCTTCTCCTCAAATACTCGCCACCACCGCTCGATGAGGAATAGCTTATGGCTAGGTTTATTCGAGGAATGAACGAACCTTTGGATACCCTGGTAAAGAATGCCAAGCCAGTTTCCATGGCCGAAGGCAGTGCGGATGGCAAAGGACTTCGCCAAGACCTTTGTTGTCAAGGTCCCACCAAAGCCAACTCCCTCGTCCTTCAAAAGATTCCAAACTCCAAGGAGCACTTCCAACTTTCCACCTCCTAATAGACATCAAGGTCCCAATCAAAAATAGGAGATGGGAAGTTTTAGAATGGAAGGAAGGCCTTTTCCTCGAAGCACATTTTTTGGAACTCCGGCTCTTTTCAGGATGTAGAAGGATGAGCTTCAAAGTGAGAACATGTGTTTTGGCTGTCAAGGTTTTGGACACCAGCTCAAGGATTGCCCAACTCCTTCTATGACAATGGGCCAGGAAAGCCAAGGTCCAAGAATGCCGAGACCGACCCCTTCATATCAATCGAATCAAGGTCCCTCTTGCCAAAATTAGGGCAACCCTAGAAGAGTGCCAACTCAGCCTACAGCCTCAATGCAAAGTAATCTCAAAACCCTCTCTCATAATTAGGGGAGCCAGAGCGAGAGAATCCCACCCTGGACAGCCAGAGCCGTCACTATAACGATGCAATGGAGAAAGAAAAGAGGACAGATTTATGCTGCCATTGAACATCAAGGGCAAAATCATCAATTCTCAGTCCTTCACACTCCAAAAGCAGAATACAAGGGTAAGCACTTTAAGCTTTTGATTGATTCAGGCAGTACTCATTCTTTTATTTTCCCTGGATACTTGCGTAAGTTAGTCCTAGATCAAAAAACAAGGAAACCTATGCAAGTAGAATTGGCCAGTGGGAAGATTCTTTTCACACACCATGAGATAGACCGTATTTAGTTTAATCTAGATGGGAATGTAACTGACTGCCAGTTCAAAGTCTTACCCTTGGGAATCTATGAAAAAATCCTTGTAATGGATTGGCTCCATAAGAATCAGGCTGGCATTCACTGTCACAATGGAACCATCTCGTTTCTCGACCTTCATGGGAATCAAGTGCAAGGAACTGGAATTTTCGGATCCCCAGTTCTGCAATTAGTAAAAGCTTCCAAATTGATCAAGGGACTCACAAAGAAGTAAACTATCTATGTCATTAAAATGAATCCAGTAGACAGAAAATGCAAGGCTAAGGAACCAGAATGGCTACGTGAGTATGCTGATATATTCCCAAAAGAGCTGACTGAGATGCCTCCAACTCGTGAAGAAGATCATGAGATAGAGCTAACCCCCGGCGGAGCTCAGCCCCAATAGCCCAACGTGCATACAGAATGCCAGTTCCAGAAGCCATAGAACTTAGGGAACAATTAAGACAGCTGTTGAGCAAGGATTCATAAGACCCAGTGTTTCACCTTGGGGTGTGCCTGTTCTCTTTTAGAAAAAGAAAGATGGAACGTTAAGACTCTGTATTAATTACAATAAATCAATTAACAATCAAAAATAAATATCATATCCCTAGGATTGATGAACTTCTGGATCGGTTAAGTGGAACCCAAATGTTCACAAAGATAGATCTCAAATCTGGATATTACGAGATCAGAATTAAGGATCAAGATATCCCCAAGACAGCCATCAATACTCGATATGGGCATTATGAATTTAGAGTCATGCCATTCGGACTAACAAATGCCCCAGCAACATTTAGTTGCCTCATGCAGGACATTCTCAAAGAATACTTGGATGAATTTGTTCTTGTCTTCTTCGATGACATCCTGGTATACTACAAGAATGCAGCTGACCATGAAGATCTTGTGCGTAAAGTTCTGGAGATCCTAAGGAAGCACCAACTCTTTGCAAACAAGAGCAAGTGCACTTTCTCTGCTGACCATGTTGAATACTTGGGATTTATAATATCTAAGGATGGGGTTTCTCTTAACTCCACTAAAATCCAAGCAGTCGTGGATTGGCTAGAGCCCAAGATAGTGAAAGAAGTCAGAGGATTCTTAGGATTAACCAGGTGGTATAGAATCTTTATACCTAGGTATGCTCAAATAGCATTCCCTTTGACTAACCTTCTCAAGAAGAGTATCCTATTTCATTGGTACGCTATGTGTCACAATGCTTTTGATAAGCTAAAGACAGCTTTGGTAACCAACCCTATTCTAAAATTGCCAGATTTTTCCTTACCCTTTGAGGTAGTGACAGATGCCAGTGGTTTTGCCCTAGGAGGAGCACTTATGTGTAGGAAGGTCATGTAGTAGCCTATGAATCCACAAAAATCAGAACGCATGAGAGGAATTATGCTGTCCCCACATGACTTGGAGTTACTCTCAGTAGTTTATGCTCTAAAGTTGTGGAAACATTACCTCTTGGGATGACAGAGATTCACCCTGATGATAGATCATCAAAGTCTAAAGTGGATCTTCACCCAAAGAGATCTCAATATGCATCAAAGAAGGTGGATGCAGAGCTTGCAGGAATTTGACTTTGAGATAAAGTATTGGTCAGGGAAAGAAAATGTGGTAGCCGATGCACTCAGTAGGAAAGCCTCCTTGCTTACAATAACATTGGTGTTAAATCCATTGATCAATGAAGCAAGAGAGAAGATCATGCAGGACAAATTCTTTGCCCCTATTACTACCCTACTGATGCAGGAAAGCAAAACTCCTTAGGAAATGAGTCGAGTTCTTAGGTACAAATTGGACGAAGGATGCATGTATTACAATAATCGGCTATGCATTCCTAATGATGAGGAAACAAAGGAAAAAATTCTGAGGGAAGCCCATAATAACCCGATAGCTGGACACCCAAGGTTCATAAAGACCTACACGTCTGTAAAGAAAAGCTTCTTCTGGTTCCCCAAGACTCAAAAAGGGATGTACTCAATCATGTACGTCAGTGCTTAACATGTCAAAGAGTCAAGGCAGAAAGGGTTAAGATGCCAGGAAAGCTGCATCCCTTAGATATTCCACAGATGAAGTGGGAATGTATCAGTATAGATTTTGTTACTGGGGACTACCGTCAATGCAATCAGGTTACAACTCCATTTTTGTGGTAGTTGACAGATTAACCAAGGTTGCCCATCTGATTCCAGTAAAAGAAACCTACACTATAGTGTATGTTGCCAAAGTCTTCCTCAAGGAGATTTTCAGGCTACATGGCTTACCCAGAAGAATAGTGAGCGACAGAGATTCTAAGTTCAGATCAAGGTTCTGGACTGCATTCTTTGAAGCAGTAGGAACTTCCTTAGATCTTAGTACAGCTTATCATCTAGAGACAGATGGCAAGACTGAAAGAGTAAACCAAGTAATTGAAGATATTCTTCGGTCATGCTGAGGGGCAGAGAATCCAAAAAGTGGTTAGGCTACTTACATCTAGTTGAGTTTGCTTACTCCCATAAAAAGAACAGAGATTTCCATGCCATGATTCTGCAATCTGTGGGAATCATGGCCATGACTGGGAAACCAATGAACTATTTTTCCCAAATTTGTCACCATTGCCACACTAGCATATCATTCCAACCACTAACATCTAACAAGGGATCATGATACTCATACCAAGTAGTCAATTGATTCAAGTTCTCTTTTTTAGAGTAATGGCAGGCCAACTCAAGATCATTTGTATAAAGAACCAAGCTCTTTAACTTCCTCGGGAGGAGATTATAGGACCCCAAATAAAAAGGCTATTGGGAAGACTAAATAGATACCTTAGATCGTAGGTGCTAGGATTCCATCATAACCCATAGAGGTAGTGGACAGAAGTCACTACAAAAGGGATCTCAAGATTTCCAAAGCTCTATAGGCTCAAGAGGCTCGCCTTACAAAACTTCACCAAGAGTTACAGGGTTGCAAAGGAGAACCTGCCACGTCTGAAGACGACGCGACAGGTATAGTTAGCTCGTGGATAGGGTAGCCCCACTGGCTGACCTCACCAAACTTTCTCTCTATTTTTTGCTTCACTAACACTCTCTCTCTTCCAATACCATATTAACTTAAGTGAGGAACTAACTTAGGGAGACCTAGCACTAATTAACTATAGTGGTTCCTTGGCTCCCTCACCAACCTTTCTCTCTACTTTTTGCTTCACTAACACTCTCTCTCTCTGCCAATACTATATTAACTTAAGTGCGAACAAAGTTAGTAGGGAGACCTATCACTAATTCACCAGAATACTACACACTATGTGAACCCCACTATTATAATGGCTATCTTTATAGGGGTCCTCAAACTTAATGATACTTAATCCATGTACTTTATCCCCTACACTCTATAGTGCTAGATTTTAGATCTTGGTGTAGGGTACTTATTAATTCTACTAACTTTAGCGAGGGGAGGAAGCCATTGACCCAATGATCCCATCTCTTCCCATATCTTATGTAGCTCCCCTTCTCAAACTGTAAGAAAGTTTAATGTGGATGCTAACACACGACTGGATAGAGGCTTGGGATACGCACCAACACCTCCTCTTACAAAATAGAAAACTTTATCATCCCTATGGCATTCTTCAGCTTTTTAATATAATTTGTGCCCATCTACAATATTTAATAACATCCTTAATATATGACTTTTTACCAGGTTCTCATAGAATATCCCACATTACCTAAGGAAGAGGATCTACATGCTTTACATGATTTATTAATCACCAAGAAACCACCGCCTCCTTCTAATGATGGGAATGGAGATAAAAGGGATGATATAGAGGACATCACTTACTCATGGTGTTTAGTCCTATAACTTCTTAGTTATCTACTATTATTCATGAAAATAAAAATAAAGAGATCCAATTCCTCCACTAATCGAGAGAGATTTTCTTGACACATCTTTTGATTTTCCCACTGACACTCTTTCCCCCGAGGAACTACTGGACAAGTAGTTAGAGGCTGAGGCTTATCCTTTGCCACACAAGCATGATGCAGCGGGTCCTAATATTGACCCCATCTTGGATCTCCTAGCCCCCAAATATGATCATCGTTTTGGTAGGGAATCCCCTTTTGATGCACCAAGCCCTTCTACATATAACCTTGTTCAAGCCACAGCCTTCAAATGTACCATACTCTTTAGTGGGTGATAGGCTTGATGATAGAGAATTGGGGCAAATGGAATAGTAAGAGACCTTATGGTCTAATGGTGCAAAATGCTCTCGACTAGCCAACCCTGGTGGATTTGCTTGAGATATGTCTTGTCACATACATGATTACCCACACATACAAGTGATGGAGGCACGAGCATTCTTGAGTCATGGGGAGGCTACAAAGAGATTCAAGTGGATGCTACAAAGAGATTTAAAAGGATGCTGATGGGCTAGGTTGCACGTGCCAACTTTGGTATCCAACGGGTGCGTCTATTTAGCGAGCCAAGAGCAGTGAGCACAGAGCAGTGAGTAGAAATAAAGTCCTTGTGAAAGTGAGCAAGTAGGGGCATGGTATGATGTTAAGCGAGCATGTAATGTTAAAGAGAAGAGTGAAACCATAGTGCTACTCTATAATGAACAGAACAAAGAAGACTAAAAAAGTTTAAAAATAACTATTGCAAATAAAGCATTTTCAAATGAATGGTGCGGATATAAAAAATCACTACAAAACTCATACTACTTGGCTCGCTAAAAAGACATTGAATTGGTCATTGAGCTACTAATAGAAACAAACTATTGTTGCAACCACATGGAAACCACACCAACCAGAGAGCATATAAATCAAGCCATTAAGATGCACACCAATTTTAATAGCCATACCACTGACACAATAATATAATACTCTTTAGAAACCATAACCATAGGATTTAAAAATTTTATAATCCAAATAAAAATTGTCCAACAATCAGCTACATGCTATTGTAAAAAACATTCAGAAGCATAACATCCATCAAAACATTACTTCCAATAGTCCCAAAAAAATGATTGTCTCAATTAAAAAAAAGACTATCTCTAATGGCATTTTGATGTAGACTCACACTAGCGAGAGGGGGTAAAATATCCAATTGGTGCTCCTCAATTTCAGAAAGCAACCATCTGCAAGCCAAAGCCCAAATGATAAAACAACACACAGAAAGAAGCATGTATGTTTTTTAACAAGGAATATCTGGGTTATGTTGTAGGAAAACCTATAAACGACTCGCCGTGCAGTACTTTGTAGGCCTGGTTGATGGTCAATATCATGGCTAAATTTTATGCCTCCTTCGTGCACTTTGAAAGCCCTTTTGAAGTACTTTCTTCTGCATAGAACAACAAAAGAGGTGAATCGGCTCTCACTTGGCAACTTGACTCGATCGGCATTTTTAATATCATTTTGGATTCTCAAACCCAGCTCTGTGATCTGAAGCCAGTAGGAGTACATGTGCAGCCATTCCCTAACCTTTGTCTTATCATTTGGCATACCCTCAAGTGATCGCACTGCAGCCTGAGAGTTGTCCAATAGCTTGACAATGTGAGCCTTATCTGTGTCTCTGATGCAAGCAGAACCTATCATATTGAGCTTTTCCTCTGTGGCCACATGATTGGTTGACGCGTGCCATGGGAGGGAGAGCACCGCACACCAAAAGGCCTCACCATTGGAGGGATCAGCAATCCTTGCATATTTTGATGTTTTTCCTCTGTAGAGAACTTCTACCTTTCGAGTCACATTCTCCCTAGTAGACTCGGCAAGTGGTCCATTAGATGCCTCATCAATTTTTTGCTCCATCTCGTCCTTGAACAAGAGCCAAGTCATAATCTGGATTGGCAAATGAAGCCAACTAGGCCTTCCTCTGGCAGATGCACTCTGCATCTCTCTCTCAACCCACAGCTTGTCCTCATTGTCCAAATGTGCCATGAGAGTTGTTAGGTCGGACTCTCCCAATCTTCTTAGTTGAAATAGACGATCACCAAATGTGGTTGGCACAAATGCATAATCATGCGTCCTACAAAACAAAGAAAAAATATGTTAATATTCTTGAGTACAAACAACTTACTTGACATAGAAGGAGACTCTGATAACAAATTAACTTACTTGTTCAACCTGGACAATGAAAACAAAAGCTCACCCACATCCCTCCGCTCGAACACATAAAATTTACAGAGAACACAACAATGCATGGACAAATCCCCTTGAAACCCTGTAATAAAACACAAAATTAGGAAGGACAAAGAAGCATAAGAAACTATAACATCCCAATGAGAACTCACCTATAGAAATGCAGTCCATCCAAGCATTGTGTCGATTATTACCATCAAGAATATGCACCATTTTTCGGCTTAAGTACGGACCCCAATCGGGGTCAAGTGCAAGAGTTTCCTCAAATTGTTGATTCACAGTCCTCCAATGCTCATCCCAAGATTCCTCCCTCTCTTGTGTCAATGGTGTCTCCTCCCCTTCCAAGTCCATAATTGATACTGTGAAAGCTCCCATGCTCTCAATGTACCCACCTAGTTTTTTGAAGCTTCGAGTAAGAGACTTATCTGTTGAGGGAGAAACCTTTCGGATTGCCTCCGTCTGGATCATCCTACAGAGAGGAACACGTGGAGGTGGAGACCTAAATTTGACTCCTATCCTATCTAAAAAGGCTTGTGGAGTAGATGTCTCAAGAATCTTCCCAAAAATATCAACCTTATTTTTTTCTGCTTGCTTCCTTCAGTTTGGGTTGTGACAACTGTTTCTTCTTGATCCTCTAGTGGATGTGTGTTCTCTTCCCCCTCTATCTCTCTCCCAGTATCCTCAGTATTCTCACCTTCATCCTCATTATCACCACCTTGAGTATTCTCACCCTCATTTTGATCACCTTTATTTTCCTCAATTGCTCCCACTACATTTTGTCCATCCTCCTCATTTCTTTCATCACTATGTAGATGCTGCCTATCCATATCCACCTCCAGGTTAGTGTCATCTATGATATGTACCGCATGCTCCGTGTAGTAGGGTTTGAGGAGGCGGCTTGCTCCAAAGTGCTGGAAAAATCAGCTTGCCTCCTTGTGTGTCTCGATGAGCTCTCACCTGGGCCAACCTGCACACTCTTTTTCCGCTTAGCAAGAGGTAACTCATCCATTTTTGCACAACAAGAACCTTTCAAGCAAGATGCTCTAGTGAAATGACTCGAACTCATTTGAAAACCAGATAGCCATGCAAAAATACAAGAACAAATCTTCAAATAGTATTCTACTCGTATTGTATAATTAATTGATTATTTTAACAGCAAATTCAGTAATACGACACAAACTTAAAGAAAAGGTGGCACATTCACTAAAGAGATTAAATTCAGTACTGCAACACAATCATCAAACAAAGGTGGCACATTCACTATCCAACAAAACGGCCAACTCATTAACGAACAGAATATCTTTGAGATTATCATATGGAGTGCTTTGGCCCAAATTCCAAGGCATTCAAAGCCGTATTGAATATTTTAAAAAAATCTTCATTGAAAAATATTTACGGAGCCCTTTTCAGGTATTCAATTCAAGGCATTCAAATTTATTGGAAAATATATAAAGATTCGGTAGCCCAAATCTGAAGGCATTCAATATTGAGTACTAATAAACTTTAGAAGTGATATTTCGCAATCCAACACTTTTTTAAGGACAAACTTTTTTCTTTTTGTGCTATTGTTCTTTAGATGCACATGTTTGCTGGTCTCCTCTCTCGACTGTGTGAGCCGTTTCTCAACCAAGAAGACATCAAATGTGAGTTTTTTGAGCTTCTTATATACTCAAAGTCTGCATAATATAGACAGTAGTAAGAGAGACAGTCTATGCAATGTGTTTGAGATAGCACCATATAGATAGCATGTTCTTACACTACTCTCTCCAAATTTTTGCCCCGCCGGGGGGATCCAAGGGGGGCCGGCGGGCAGAAATTTGAACTCAAAATCGTGATGATTTTTTCAATGCTCGGCAGCAAAACATCCTATTATTTTGTGCGCTGAGCGCACAAATTAATTCAAGAAAAATAGCAAGAAGTAACGTCGCACATCTCATACTGTGTGTGGAGTGTGGCGGCAGCAAAACATCCTATTATTTTGTGCGCTGAGCGCACAAATTCATTCAAGAAAAATAGCAAGAAGTAACGCCGCACATCTCATACTACTGTGTGTGGAGTGTGGCGGCAGCAAAACATCCTATTATTTTGTGCGCTGAGTGCACAAATTCATTCAGGCAAAATAGCACAAATTCATGGATGATGATACCTTTCTGTGTCTCTTTGTTGGGGAGAAAGATTGGAGTGGGGAGAGGACCCTGCGCATGAGATCAGCGTTTCTTTGCTGGGGAGACGTATGATGCTTCATGATCGCTTCTCTGCGTGTGTGTTCGAGGGAAGATACTTCTGTGCGGAGGACGACTAAAAGCCTTAAGTAATTGCTTCATAAGAAGTAGCCGACTACTAAAAACCCTAAGTTAGGCACTGGACAAATTTTTTTATCCTAACACTAATGAATTTCAACACTAAAATTTAAGGGTTTGGTCAATATTTTTTCGATTTTTTTAAATCTATAGCACAGTTATGCTATGGCATCCAACTGGTAGAGTTTTTGAAATCTAACAGGAGATTATGAAAAAGCGCAAGAACTAACACAAAGCAAATATGTGTGTGTGTGTGTGTGTGCGCGCGTGTGTGTGTGTATACATACACACACACACACACAAACATATATACATATATACATGTACTCTTTTTGATACCCTTCATTATGACTGTTTTTGCAATAAATATTTTTATTTGCTTCTACCCATAGTCTTAAAATGAGCCTGGTAAAATTGTATTATGGCTAGTATATGCTATTGATTAGAGCAAGAACATCTAGTATTAAAATATTTTTGGCTAATATTCAATGTAAATTCCTTAATTGTTGTTGTGATTGCATTATGCAGGGAGGCTCGTGTTTTCCTCCATTCTACAATGGGTGCATGCATCCGAGTCCCCTTCTCGAATGGCAAATGTCTTGTGTCAATCAACATGATCCGGGGGAAGCTTGGAACTATTGGTGGGATAAATGTGGAGGCCTTACTTGAAATTGGAGGAGAGTATGAGCCCATTTGTCCTTTACACTTGTATGCAGGGATTGGAGACGAGGCATATTTTATCCTGGAGCATTCATTGTCCTCTGTATATATTGCCAAATCAGAGAATTATTTTGAGACCCCAAAACAAGGCCCCTCAACTATATTTCCTCCCGGTTCTCGAAAGAGTACTCCAATGTAAGTGGCATTAACTTTGACTTTGATATTTTTTGTTTTGCATTGTGCATTGAATTAGAGAGCATTGTGCTTTGCAGTGACTTGGACACTGAAGAGATAGAAGAAATCAATGTCCAAGCACATGGGTCATTGCAAGAGGAGATAGAGGTCTCTCCTGTGGAAAAGTGCTTTCAACATTTGGAAGAGGAAGATGTTCAGTTTGATACTGCGGTCTCTTGCTTTCAAATAATCCGCATGTTACCTCCTACTGATGTCTTGCACACTTTAATCCATGATTGTGATTACAAAGGCAAGGTAAAAGAGCTTCCCAAGGTGTACCCAGAGTTCAGTACATATGAGCTTGAAGGTGGGAAAGGTATGGACGGGATGGAGCAAAAATACGAGGGCAACATTTGGACAAAGCCACAAACGTAAACTAGGGCCAATAAAACTTTTGTTCTTAGGAAGAGCTTCTGCGGGGGAACCTTCCAGTGCATGAATGAGCACTGCTCCTTTAGGACACGTATGAATCAACCAAACAAACTCCATTGGAATGGGCAGCTGATAAAATCTCCAAAATATGGGAATTTAGCAATTGGGAGCTTCGGGAACCTTGAGTGTTTTTTCTGCAAGCATGTGCCAATGTGTCTTAAAGAATGTCCTGCTTGTGTCTATTATTTTATGCCAAAAGAATCAATGCATAGCAGACTATTTATTCATTATGGCAAACATACACACATGGTTTCCAAGGGAATGTGCCGAGCATCGATACGAAATATCAAGGCCTTTGTAGCACGTGCAGTGGGCATCGACCACAACGCTGGGCCCAGAAAGGTACAAATGATTGTGGCAAGGGAGGTGGTTCTAAGAGCATTCACTGATGATGACAAGGCACAGGGAGAATTCATGACAGAGAGGGAGCTACAGGAGATGTCGCAAGAGTTGCAAAGTTTGATAAATGTCAAAAAGTACGTAGGAAGTGCAATTTAGCAAAGAATAGTATGGGTAATGCAAACACGAAAAACAACACGGCCTCTGGGTGAAGGATATGAAGCCATTCTTAATCTAAAAAGAACATGCCATTTTGAGTTCTTCCATGGTTCTCGATTTCCATTGCAAGCCACCACTACTACTGAGCGTTGCTTTATCTTTAAGATGTCTACTACTGGACCTGGTTCTGGGATTGACATTGTTCAGCGAATGGACAAGGATGGTAATGGGGATCTTAATCAAGCATGGGTCTGCTTTGATCATGTGCATCGAGTGGATGGCATACAATGGGAGCACATGTTTATGACCACATGTAAGTTATAAGCGGTAGAGAGCATTGCTTAATTTGTGTCTTTAATATAACTCTGTTTTCATTTGTGGCATGCAGGATTGGTGAGCTATTGGCAATAGCAACTTGTGAATTTAGAGAAGAGGATGAGAATGCTCAAGTCATGTTTTGGGAAAATATGAATTTGGTAATGGTGGAGCACACAGGGAAGGTAGCAAATTTTTTTGGGTTTATGTGGCGGATGAGGCTGGCGCTAACTGGAATACAGTGAGACGTGTCTTCAACGACGGAAAGGAGATGATTGAAAGGGAAAGGTCATGTTTATGGCATTGGGAAGACAACCTTCGTGTCCACACGCAGAGGTACATCTATAGCCCACATCAAGAAAAGCACAGGGAGATGTGTGAGAAGTGGAGGACTGCCCCAAACAAAGAAAGTGCCCTTCATCAATTTCGCAGGAGGATGCTAACTAAGTCTATTAGAAGTCATCCTCAACAGCTTTAGGAACATGCAACCCACTTTAGTTGAAATATGTATGGGGGTCATGTCATACCAGCTGAACCGTAGTCCCCGAGTTTATTAGATATTGTTTTGGAAATGTTTTGGTTATTTTATAAATTTTCCTGTCTATTGTCTTTTGTTTGCTAATGGCTCTCCAACATTGTGAATACTATAGATTCAACATCTTTTTAGCGAGCCAAGCAATATGGGTTTAATAGTGATTTTTTGTATATGCACCATTGGTTTGAAAAAAAAATTATTGCAATGGTCATTTTAGAACATTTCATGTCTTCTTTGTTTGATTGCTACAGAATTGCACGGTGGTTCCACTCTTCTCTTTAACATTTCATGCTCGCTTAACATCATACCATGCCCCTACCTGCTCACTTTCACAAGAACATGAGCTCTACTCATTGCTTTGTGCTCGCTGCTCTTGGCTCGCTTTTTGACCATCCCCGTATCCAACTAGCTTGGAGATCGCCTTTCCTCACAACGATAAAAGAATAAGAACACATCTACATGGCATATGCATGTAGACCCCCTATATATGCTCATCAGTAGAAGATTCACAGCCAGAGAGCTCCACGAAAGGTGTGCTTGTGACGCACATTTCATTTACAATTTTCCATACTTCGAGCACAACACGTTTGAGTCACTTCATCAAAAGTGCCAATATATGCTTATTATCCATGCGTGGTAAGCAATTCCCAATCTTGAAATTGTCCCCACAATGAGATTTTTTAAACTTATTATCCTTCCCATCAACATTGAGGATGATTAGATCCACATATATTATAGGGAAGGTATGTGCTTTGATTTAAACAAAGGGTCATCTAATAGCGATATTATGTATTACTATCTTCATCTTCGCTTCCTTCCTTCCCTCTTATATGCATACAACATTTGAGGACATGATCGACACCAACTTCTATGGCAATCATTGTACTTCTTATGCTGTGCATTGCATGTCCTCTAGACACAAACACTATAAAGAATACCTAGGCTAGCAAGCCTTACGGACAACAGATTCTGAGGATGAAATTTGAGTTAGAGAGGGGGATGTTAACACCATTTTGGGATTAACTTAGCATCTCTCCATTACATATATGAGAGATAGCATAATAAGTGTCATGTAACGGCACTTTAAATGTTGTAATTATGAGAATAGCTGGCAATGTTACAAAACCATATAATTTGTAAGCATTGAGTCCATCTTTTATTAAGTTTTGGGTGTCCAAGTGTGAATAAGGGCCAGACATATAAATAACATTGATCTCATAATGAAAGACACAATTCTCCTTTGTGCGCCAAATGAGTTGGTCTTATGTCTTGCTCTCTTGCTTGTGTGTGTTGTGTGTAAGAGGCACAGAGTTGAGAGGAGAGAGCTACATTCTTGGTATATGTTCCTTTCGTGCTTGTGTTCTTAAGTGTGACAATTGTTGAGAGGAGTGAATGTCCTTGTATGGAGTATGGCAACCTCAGGTGACATCTTGAGGAGGAGGCAAGAGAGTGGTGCTAGATACCACTAGCAAAGCTTGGAGTCTACCAAGATATGAGCTTGGACACCGAAAACTACCCCATGACAAGTTAAGGTGAGCATCTTACTTTGTATTAGAATAGGGATGGTGTAGCCTGGAACACCAAGGACTCATGTCCACATCTTGCTCATACTCATGCCATGTATGTGGTGTCAAAAACCCATGTGTATGGTTGTAAACTATCCCCAAAGCCTTCAAAACAAGCCATAAAATCTACCCCATAACAGCATGAGAGCCTAGTGTAACTTCCAAGCACCATGCTTTCAAAACCCAGGGGTATAGGGCTGTCCATAATGAATTTATAGGAAATTATAGCAAGCTAGTTCATTGTTATTAAGCCTCGTTGGACCCATCAAGTGCATGTAATAACCCATCAAACCCTTCCAACATAGGGAGAGGTTGCCAAGAAGATTCTTCCTTAGGTAATCCTCGCCATTTGACCAAGTATTCCACCAAGATTCGGTTGGAAGAACCCTTTCTCTTGTACACAAAATCAATTCCGGCACATACTTAATCCCCTCCTCATTCATTAAAGGTAGCTCATCTTGCACAAGAACTTCCAAGGTAAGCTTTAAGATGTGACATGTAAAACACATTATGAATTCATGTGGTTGATGGAAGCGCCAATTGGTAAGCAACTTCACCATGTCTCGAAACCTTGTATGGCCCATAGTATTAATGAGCTAACTTGGTGTTTGTGTTGCCCTTAAGAGCACCATATCTAGTCTTGGAAATTCTCAAGAAGACCCAATCTTCCTCCCATGTAACTCGAACACATGATCCACAAATTGTTTTGCAAACCATAGATGCTAAAAATTTGATCTTGGAAGGAATGAAATGTGCTACTTTGTCAAGCGGTCCACAACCACGTAAATGCTATCTCTTATTCTCCTTGTGTGAGGTAGCCCCATGATGAAATCCATATAAATGTGCAACCATTTACCCTCAAGAATAGGCAAAGACTGAAGCAAACCACCAGGTTTATGTGTGGGACCCTTGTTTTGTTGTTAAGGTAAGCAACTTGTCACAAAAGGATACACATCTTTTCACAATCTCTTCCAATAGAAACTCTTCCACACCTTCTCAAAAGGTCTTAAATAGTCCCATGTGCCCCAATAATGGAGAAGAGTGCATTTCTTCTAATACCCTCTTCTGGTAACTTTTGATGTTTGCCTTTATAGTAAATGAGTCTTGTTAAGCTCAAAATACAACAAATCATCATGGGAACCTTGTTGTAAGTTTTACCACATTGGTGCCACTTCCTCATTCAATAGGTAATCCTCTTGGACATCCAATATCCAATCTTTATGCACCTTTAAAATTGCCATGCTTGTCTCGACAATAAAAGGCCAAGCTAGTATTTGTGGCGGTAAACCGTCCGATACATGTCCACATACGTGACAATGCATCCACCACAACATTCTCCTTCCCTTTCATGTAAGAGATCTCGAAATCATAGGTTTGCAATGTAGCCACCCATCTTCTGTGCTTGGGAGATAGTGTAGGTCAAGACAAAAAAATATTGGAAAACTATATAATCACTCTTCACAAAGAAATGACTCCCATACAAGTAGTGATGCCACTTCTTTATTGCATGAAGAATTGCCAACATCTCTTGACCATAGACATGCATAACCATCTCTTTCTCATTAAGCTTTTAGCTCTCAAATGTAATTACTCCATGTTCTTAGAACAAAACAGTCCAAATGCCTCTTCCACATACATCGGCTTGAACCAAAAATGGATTCATGAAGTTCGGGCATACAAGTAAAGGGGTTGATGTGAGCGTTTTCTTGAGCTCTTGGATGCTATTATTGGCTATGGCATCCCAAAAGAAATCCTCTTTCTTAAGCTATTTGTAAGAGGAGCGGTAATATCACCACATTACTTGATAAACCTCCTATAGAATGATGACAAGCCCAAGAATCCCCTCAATTGAGTGGAATTTATAGGCTTAGGCCAATTTTTAACACATTCCACCTTCTTTGGATCTACCATAATGCCTTACTTGCTCAATATGTGTCCAAGATGCTCAACCTTTTATGCCATAAAGTGCACTCACTCTCCTTTACATACAATTTATTGGCTCTTAAAGCATCCAAAACAAATCTTACATGCATCTTTCTCACTCTTTCTATATGTTAAGATGTCGTCAAAGAACATAAGCATCCATTTATAAAGGAGAGTTCTAAGCACTTTGTTCATTAATGCTTGAAATGTCGCTGGTGCATTGCACAATCTAAACAACATAACCAAGTAGTGGTAGAGAACCCTCTCGGTTTGAAAAGCCATCTTGTACTCTTCACTCTCTTTGATTCTCAATTGGTGATACCCCGATCTCAAATCAATCTTGGAGAAGAAACATGCACCCTTTAACTCATCAAGTAGGTCATTAATCCTTGGAATATGTAATCTGTTCTTGATTATTGTGACTTATTGAAATCCCTATAGTCTACACACATGCGAAAAGTGCCATCCTTCTTATCGACCAAGAGTACAAGTGATGCAAAAGGTGATTGACTAGGATTAATCCATCCCATGTCCATGAGGTCTTGCACTTACTTCGCTACTTCATCATTTTTCACTTTTGACAACTTATAAGGTGGTTTGTTGATGGGTTAAGTATGTAGCTCAAGCTCTATCCCATGATCTAGCTCTCGTTTTGGCGGTAAGCACTTTGGCATGGAACACATCTTCATACTCCCTTAACAATTCTTTCATACCTTTATGCATAACTTCACCCTTTTTTCCATTGCTCTCTTCCTTGCAAAGTTGTAATACATATATGCATCCCATTTTCTTTAGCTCTCTCTTGAGTTGTGTTGTATTGATCATCTTGATACTTGGCACATGCGTTATGGCACATGCGTTCCAGTCAATGTAACCTCATCATTTCCATGCATGAAACTCATATACCCTTGCTGTAAATTTATGGTAAATAACCCAAGAGTTGCCAACCAACACGATGTCAATGGGACCCATATCTAAGATAAGTAATCACATTCCAACACGATGTCAATGGGATCCATATCTAAGACAAGAAAATCAGCCTTACATGCATAATCCTTTGTAAGTACCAAACCCACATCTTTGCATACTAATGTGCAATCCATTTTTGCCCCATTAGCTACTTGAACTTGATGCCATGAGGATAAGGCTAAAGGCCATAATTTGAGACTGTACATGTGTTCACCTAAATGAGCATTCTCCTTGCATGAGAGAGGGAGGGGAGAAGAGAAGAGAGAAGATGTAATCGAGAACATGCACTTAGCCAACCTAAGAGGTTTAACTCCTCGATGGTGAAGCCGCTAGGGGCTCACACCACCACTTATGTCACCCAAGTGGAGCTTTTCATGAGCTAGGTAGAGAGCAATGAGAGAAGGAGCTATGGAAAGCTCAACTCCTTCTCAATGCCTTCATGTGTGCAAGATGGAGGGAAAGATAGATGAAAAAGAAGAAGAAGAAGATGGAGAGCGGGTAGGGAGCACCACTTACAAGCACACATTCACAATCAAGAAAGAAAGCAAGCAAGCATACACCAACACACAAGCTCACCACCATAGCCACAAGAGAGCAAGAGGGAAGAAGAAGAAAACTCAATTGTGATAATGGGACTGTATCCTTTTCATATTTTATTAAGTCACTTATATATATGAGCTCTTTTTTTATAATAGTCGACCACCCATTAACAAAATCGGGGGCCCAAAACTGGTTCTCTAGCTCTATGTACACATGTTGTAAGCTCGGTCATCCAATATCTTTTTATATAAAGCGCTTACTGCGGTTTTGCATAAAAATAAATTACATAAGCGTAACAACGCTTGATAAAAAATGGTAGGAGTAATGTTAACCATTGTGGTTAACATAGCCCCCTTCTTAATTCAGGTTCGTCCTTGGAACCGGCAAGAAAGCTTAGTGGTGGTAGTAGAGGGAGTAGGTGTGGAAAAAATCGTACCTCAATGTTGGGTATTGGGGGGATAATGGAAAGCTTTGTAGCTTGTCCAACAAGCTATCATCCACTAGATGCACTCGTAGTAGCCAAATAGTTTCTTGAGTGTGGGGCCTTTGTGTTGATGTCGAAGGCGAGGCCTTGGGCTCCTTCATCATAGTAGTGCCAAGTAGGGAATTCTACCAAGAGGGTGATGATCAGGTGGAGGAATTGAATGGTGGGGATTCGGGCACCTGCTCATACTTGGCATTGAATGCGTGCATCCGAGTGATCATGCTTTCTTCCGTGTATGTATTGCCAAAAGTGGAAGGGATGAACCAAGGGAAGTTAACCTGAAGTTTCGGGTTCTGCGCTGTTGTAGAATAGGTCCCATGCTAGAAGTGGAAATGATAAACCAAGGGAAGTTAAATTGAAGCTTCGGGTTCTGCGCTGTTGTAGAATAGGTCCCATGCTCATTGACGGGCAGTTTGGGAGATATGTTAGGTTGATACGGAGATGGCATGGGGCTTTGCAGTATTCTGCCTAGATGTGAGGCTTAAGGAAGAAGGGGCACTGCCAGGCAGGCTGTTTGCCCATAAGGTCGAATGTGATAGGTCGGGTGTCTGGGTTGGGACGTATGTAGCCTCCGCATTGTCGACGCGGGTGTTGTCTTTTCCAGGCATCCTGCTTGGCATCAATGTAAAGTCGAAGGACATAAATGTCCATGCAAGCAGTGACTTTCATCAAATGCATTTATTGGAGTTGTTGTCGACCAAGAAGGTTTCGGATTGCTTAGTCAAATTCAGTGCGGTCCAGAGGGTCATGCTAGTTGAGGGGATCATCCTTTTCCTGTGGGGGTGGGGGGGGGGGGGGGGGTTTGGCCTTCATCCAAGGGAATAGGAGTAGGGAGGTCGGAGGGTTAGGGATCTTGGTGGGGAGGGGTTTTCAATGTAGAGGGTGGGGTACCGAGCGAGGTATCAAGGAGGGGTGGTGGGCGCACTGACAAAGAAAGTTAGTCACATGAGGGAGTAGTGACGGGCCCAATCCAAGATGGAGGGAGGAAGGTGGTGAGGGTGGCATTAGAGAAGGGGGAGGTGAGGGTACAGGAGGCGGGGTGGTATGTGGTGAGGGGAATGGGGGAAGGGTGGTCGGGGTGGAGGTGGGATGGGGGAAGCTAGTGCTGAAGAGTTTGGCGTGGAGACTGGGGGGTTTGAGGCGATGTTCATGGGCACCAGTTGGCACAGTGGGTTGGGTGGCAGGGGGAGCCTCCATGGTTGTGGAAGCGAGGGGAATGAGGAGGGTGCTAGGGGTGAGGTTGCAAGGCATGTGGGTCACCACGGGTGGGGGGATCATCGTTGTCATCGTCATCATCATCACTATCATCTTCATCATCTCTCACGAGGGTTGCACAGGTCGTTTGGAGAAGAAGAAGGCTTTGGCCTACTATCGAGCCTATTCAATGGTGAAATCTTGGGGGAAAGCCACATGTGAGTCATCAAATTGGATTATGGTGGTGGCTTCTATGATTTCCAATTAATGGTAGATCCGGCTGTACAATACAAGGAGGCCTTGGGGGAGTATGGTTCGATGGCACGGTGAAGAAGGGCTTTGTAGGCCATGTAGATGTGGGGCCATCATTGCCGTTCCATGTAGGCGAGGGTACTAACTAACTTGGAGGAAGCTTATGGGTATCGAAAGAGGCTAGGGCGTACAGTGAGCTCAATGGTGTGTCTGCGTCTGTGGCTTGTCTGTACTCTAGGAGATGGGCCCAAGTGGAGAGGTTGGCAGTGAGAGGATGGATGGGGAGGGTGAAGAGGATTGTGGGAGATTTGGCTCTAAAGGAAGAGGGTGACAAGTAAGTTAATGGAGTGGGGAGGGATTTTGGTGATGAGGTAGGAGAGGGTAGAGACAATGATAGGCTCATTGAGAAAGAGATTGTGTCGGAGAAGGTTTAGCTGGAGGGCTCGGAAGTTGAGCTCAAGGATGTGGGTGGGGGAATAGGAGAGGATGGGCAGCTCGGTCGCAGCATCCATCAAGGTGTTGACCTTGTATTCTGTTGCGAGGAATACCTACCCCGGAGCTGTGGGCTATGCTTGGCTAGCGTGTTCCTCAGTTGCCCACAGTTGTGCATCATTTTGTACCATTGTCTTATCCATGACATGTTTGTAGGCCTTGAAGGATGTGTGGATCTAGTCGCAGCCATCTTGGGGATTTGGGCAATTCGGCACATCTCTTGTGCTTCCCACCGAGCAAGGGAGCAGTCACCGTGGGCTGACTTGGCTTGTTTTTGGGCTGTGCATGTAGACAATCTACAACATTCAGGGCTTTGGCAAGGCTTCGCTCTCGGTCTACAAGCGAGGTTTGCATTTGGGCATTGGCATGTAGAGCGGCCTGGAGGTCCTACTAGCTTTGGATGAGATCGGCCTAGGCTAGGAGCATGGCCGATTGCATGACATGATCGTGTTGGCGCTGCATATAATCTATCATGGAAGTAAGGAGCTATTGGCTAGGTTGGAGAAGCATGCTACAAAGTTTGCGAGAGCACCCTGGGAGGAGTGGATTTCTTCAAAAAAGGTGTGTTGGGAGCGGAAAATCTAGCTTGCACCCAACGGAATGTATCCATGGTATGGCATTGAGATGCATAGGGTGAGGCAGAGGGGCCTTTGTTGAGACAAGCTGGTGAGGGTGAGGGGAGGGGTTGGGCATTTGGGGTGCTGGGTGTGGAGGGGTGTAGGGTCTCCTCCAAGAACTAGGAGGTCTTGGGAAGCTCCTCCTCTTTGACAGCTTTGCATCGTGCTTCTTCCTCCTGAGTGTCGAAGTGTTGACACTTGGACGGAGGAGTGGTGGGAGGAGGTTTGGGCTCACGGATGGGGTGAGGAATAGGGGTGTCTCCCTGTATAAATGGATGGGCTTGGGAAACTCTTCCCAACCTGCCAGCATGATATAAAACTTTGGTGAGTAGGGAGGAGGCTATCAACTTGCCTTGTGGGTTTAAACAGATGGCATGGAGCTCCTTGTGCAGATACTCTGCCCATTGATGGGTACACCTTGATAGACTCTGGTAAGGGTGGAGAGGTGGTAGCAATTGAAACGATCCACCCAACATGTGGTGATGAGGAAGGAAAGGGCTCATGCTGGCATCACCAATCCCTGGCGGTGGGTGATGTTGTGCCATTCCATGCCACCCTTGGTCATGGGGCCCTGGAAAGTGTCGCACACATGCCTCATGACATGGTTATGGCGCACATAGGGCAGCTCTATTCTGGGGAGTTGGAGTGCATCTTGGACCAAATCTAGACTGAGGTGCACTGTGAGGGGAACTCCTTCCGAGTCTAGAACCTGCCCTGTTGCTTGGCCTGTTGCAAGGCTTGATCAAGTAGAGGCAATTTAGGAGGTTGGATCCCCGAGGCTCCATTGTGGGCAAATTGCCGAGCCCAATTTATTCTAGGTGTGTGACCACTGCAACCTCTGCGCAATGGCATGGTAGCACGGCTCTGTGTAGTAGAGCAGCTTGTACTCCACTTTGTGTGTGTTCTTCATGGGGCTATGAATGGCATGGCCCTCGACCCGCTTCATAAGTGCCTCACCCACATGAGAGAGCTGGGTGGGGTGCTTGCCATGTTCCTCAAATCGATGGCCCGCCTGCCGTCTCTTCCTCTGGGGAGTGTGGGCGACGACCTTGAGAGAGGAGTCGAAGTGCTCGGCAGTCGATATTGCAAGAGGTGAGGAGGTGACAGGAAGGCAAGAGGCTTCTAAAAATCAAAAGAAAAAAGGGCAAGAGTTTTGCTAGAGAGCAAGAAGAAAAGTGGAAAAAATGAGTTGTGGTGGACCCTTATATAGATTTCTTGGGGAGGTATGCCCGTGGCTTTGCCTAAGAACAGCTGTGGATTGATGGAGTGAACGACCGTGGGCTGCATTAAAAGAAAAGGAACAGTCGTGGCTTTGTTGAACGACCGTGGCTTGACGGAGTGAGCGGCCATGGCTTGATGGAGTGAATGGCCATTCGTTTGCCCTTGGTGTTTGTTTTTTGGGCACCCTGTTTACAGGTTTTGTACCCTTTGATTAGGTGGTCAGCACCCCATTGTGGGTTTTGTACCGACTCCTTACCTGATTTGCAATGGCTATATAAGTCGAGTCCAATTGGGTTTTGGCAAGGTTTGCAACTCTTCTTCGGGTTGTGCCACTACATGGTGTCGCCGAGGCTTGAAGGGTAAGTTGGGTCTCTTAGGAATCCACATGGTAGTAGCAATCGCATAGTAACCTTGTGCGATGAGGACACACGATTTATAAGTGGCATTGCTTTCCCAAACGCTTAGCATGCACATGTCCACACACACACTAGCATAGAGTTGAGAGAGAGAGAGAGAGAGAGAGAGAGAGAGAGAGAGAGAAATGAAATGTTATATTAAAGTCTTCAAAAGGCCAAAGTGACCTATCAGACCAAAGTTACAACCATGTGACATCTGATACACTGTCTGGAAAAGAAAAGAAAGAACTGAAGGTAAGTATCTAGCCCTACAATACATCAGTAGGGAGCATTCGGAAGCAGCAACTAGGGAGAGTGGGAAGCTAATGCTACTAGTCAAAATGGGGTACATGAGTACATGGATACATGAATACATGAGTACAAAAGTGACAGTGAGTACAACAGTATATGGCTGGAGTAGGAGCTCTAGCATGGATCTCTGTCGGATGGCCTGGATATCTGCCATAGTGAGATGCCTGGTCGGACGAGCCCGATGCCTCGCAATGATGCTCTGAACCCTCCGGTGTAGGCACCGTCTCCGATGTGAGGATCCGCGAACCCTCAGGCGTCTGGATCTGCGCAACTGGATAGCTCTCTCAACTAGAGTCCCACGGGGTGCCCACTGCTGGGCTGTCGGCTGTGTGTCCTCCCGGGTAGTCCCTCTAAAGAAGTTAGTAATCTGTCTCTGTGTGGACTCCCTGCCAGTCGGGTGTCTGCTCCTGATAATGGACTCTCTGAGCCTGCGGATCTCCAGGAGATAAAAACCCAAGCATCACTGATCACAATAGTCCATGACTCTAGCCAGTGGTCCAAATCCCTCTCTGAAAAGGCAATGGTAGCGCCCTCAAATCTCATAATATGCTGTGCAGCGACAAATGTAGTGCTCCTCCGTCTCTGGCTCTATCCAACAAATCTGACAAATCATGTCCCCTAGAGGTATGCCTCTAAATCTGCCGAGGTGCCCGGACAAATGTTATGATGTGTGGACATCTTCAAGTGTGAAGGGGGATCAAGAACATTAATATTTTTAATGTTCTAACCATGGGTGGCCCCTAGGCATAAGTGAACCTTAGAAGTTTAATAAACTTGAGAAAGGGGCTTAGGAAATTTTTGGAGAAAGGGGTAACTCCACTTTAAGAGTTACACGCCTCTCTCTCTCTCTCTCTCTCTCTTCCTTTTTGGGAGAGTCGTGGAAGCTAACTGCAGAGAGGATTTTTGTTGGTTTTTGGCTGCGTACAGACAGGCCGTACAGACCTAAAGATTGCAGGCCGTACAGAGCAAGTGGCGGTGGCGGTTGTGGTTGCAGGCGGCGCTGGCGACCAGGGTGCAAACGACAGGCAGTTGCAGATTCAGGCGGCTGCTGTGCAGGTGCTGACCTGTACGGAATAGGGGCTCCAGGCGGGTACTGTACAGAACAGTACGGTCGTTGCCATCTGGTGCAGGCGGGTACTGTGCAGAACAGTACAGTAGTAGCTATCTGACACAGGGGGGTACAGTTGCTGCAGATTCTTCTAACGCAAGCAGCAGTTGTACGTACAGTACTGTACGGACTGGTACAGTGGAGTACTGCTGACCTGTACGGACGGGTACAGGCAAGTACAGTCCTGTTCAGTCCTGAACAATAACAGGCGGCGCATCTCCAGCTGCAGGCGGTGCTTTATCAGAGCGTAGTTGGTGCATCAGTCAAGTGGTTGCAGGGAGGAAAGTACAGACAGTCTTTGGCAAGTACAGACTGGTACGATCAGTCCCACAGGTGCAGAACCACGCATTGAATTGGTAAGCTCTGAACTTGTCAATCTTTCTTTCTTTCCACTGGCTTATGTCTGCTCTACAGAGTGGTGTCATCTGGCCCCTTGTGAGAGGAGGGGTATGGCAGTTTGAAGGGTAGAAACAGAGACTAGACAGTGGATGTATATTTGAACTGAGTTGTGGAACCATGTTCATGGAATATGCCAGATGTGTGCTCAAGGCTGCCCTGTTGAATTGTCTTGGTTGATCAGAGGGAAGCACAGTGTGTTGCTTTTGCAGGACACAGATCTGTGTGTGAATCCTCTGTGCTAAGAGGTCTTGGGGCTGCCAAATTGGACATACAGGTTTATTCTCCTAGCTGGCTTTGTTGTACTCAGTTTTACATCTCATTGAATTTGAATAAAGAAATACCGAAAGGGGCGCCAAGCTTTGGGGCCAACAGGTGTCGATTTCATTTCTGTTTTGGGGCATTCTAGCTCCAGTTAATTTCGTTATTTATTTGGACTACAAGTGGAAGGGTGACTGCTAGTCTACCGCACTTTTGTTTCTACCAGAGGCCGGTTTCACATGGGGTACCGAGGCAAGAGAGAGAGAGAGAAAGAAAGAAAGAAAGAAAGATATATTAACGTCTACGAGAGGCCAAAGTCGGCATATGAGACAAAAAATAATACAACTGTGTTCCTCCGGTCATCGGAAGAAAAGGAAAAGAAAGAAAAGAAAAAGTGTGCATGTGTCTGGATACAACTGTGAATCATGGATCGGTGGAGCCCATATACAAACAATATAAAGGGGAATGGGGATGTGGATGGAGTGCTAAGGCAAGATGCATCTCTATATGCTGAAGGGGTAGTACAAGCATGCTATGCAGATCTATGTCTAAATCCATCCAGTGCCATAAGAGGGATATAAGATATCATACATCGCCGATGCTGAGGCTGTGAGTGGCGTGAACATGTACCCTGAGTCTGAATGAAAGCGAGCTAGCCTCTCCTGTGTCTCATCTGGTGTCTCATCTAGATAGCTGCTATCTCTCGGTGACGGAGTCGGGGTGCGCTGTGTCCAGTCTGTCTAGGTCTCCTCCTGGCTCTCAATTCCTCTGCTCTCTATGCGGTCACCCCACGTGGTACATCAGCTGGCACTGGCATAGCTCTCTGGAAGAAATCTGTGAGCTGGGACTGTCTCCCACCCCTAGTGGGAGCGGGTGTCTGGAGGAGTCTCTCTCGAGAACTATGAAGCTCTAGTAGTAGTCTGCCAAGCTGTCGCTGGTCTGAGGCCTCCATCAACTGATGTAGTGAAGAGTGCTCCTCAAACAATCCTGCATAACTATCTCTGACCCCCTGGTGGGCTCTACATCTACATACAAAGTGATCCTCCGTCTCCACCTCCTCGCGGCACAATCTGCATATCCGCTCGGCTCTGGGAACCCGTGCCGCTCTCCCAGCCTCTATCTCTAGCTGATGTGATGAGACTCGTAGCTGTCCAATAGCAACGCGAGAGCTGTGTGGCATGTATACATCCATATACCGTGGCCGTGGTCGCTGTATAAACCCATCCCCTAAGATGCTCATAAAGTGGTCTCTGTAATACAGCATCTTCGGTGGTAGTGGGCCTTCTGGTGCTGTCCATGTCTCCTGTATGTAGCGTTGCCATATGTCCTGTCTCATCACTCTGTTCCTCTCATTGAGAGAGAGGTAACCCCGTGGAGCAAACTGATCATACTGAAAAGGCGGCAACCGCTCAATGTCTATCCCATGATGTGAGAACCACTGTAGCATCTGTGCATACCAAGATCCAGTGTGTCCAGCCTCGGCCAGCTGTCTGGATGCCTCGAAAGCTCGGCGGGATAATCTCTCCGTGGGCATCTCCCTCATCCTGTATATAAAGGAGATCATCAGGAACAATGCCTCCACTGCCATAGGTGGTGCAGCAAACTCAGCTCGAACAATGTCGTGCGAGACGGATGTTTTGCTGCGTATCATCCTCGAGAGCATCAAGATCTGTGGTCTCTCTAGCTGTGCCCATGTGGAGGCTACAAGCCCTGGTGCCCAAACCGCTGCTGCATACATCAAGGCTGGTGTCACTAATGTATCAAAGAGCCACCCCTTCGTGCGGGGTTCCTGAAAATGTGCCTAATGACACTGACGCTCAAGGCCAGCAAGAGCTGCATACCCCCGGGTCACTCTGTCTCGGACTGCCTGAGCCATGGAGAAGCGTCCAGCTAAGCTAGTAAATGTGATGCCAAGGTAAACATAAGAGCTCACCACCTCGACCCGCCCTTCTGCTAATGTGAGAGTAGTGTGGCTCCTGACTGCGGGAGAGGTGTGGAAGATCATAACCTTGGTTTTCCGAAGGTTCACTGTGAGACCCTGCTGTGCGCAGAAGTCATCAAGAGCCACAAGGTAACCTGCGTGTCGGATACCAAGACGATGTCATCAGCATAAAGCATAACATGGACAGTAATACCTGATAGCTCAACCCCAGAGCCTCCTCCCTGTGTGATGTAATCGACTACCTCATCAATATAGAGCCCAAAGAGCGTGGGGGAGAGCGGGCACCCCTCCTTCACACCAATGGTGCTAGCAGCTGTGTTGGACAAGCCTCCTGGGATCGGACTATCCCAAAGACCTGCTCATATAGCCTGTATATGCCCCACATCATGTCTGAGGGTATGCCTAGTGTCTGCAGTCGCCGAAAGAGGCGCTCTCTGGGCACAGTATCAAATGCCTTGAGGAAATCCACAAAGCAACAATAGAGCCATTGCCTCCGTGCCTTGGCCTGATCAATCAGGCACCTCAATGTAAAAATGTGGTCGATGGTCGAGAAGGCTCGTCGGAAGCCTGCCTGAGAGAGAGAGAGAGAGAGAGAGAGAGAGAGAGAGAGAGAACGCTCACCTCTATCGCATAAATGAGATCATTACAACATGAGTCCGCACACACTAGCATGCCCATTGCTAACTCTGAGACCTGGACACTTAATCGATTACCATTATATGTCGGCTTCAAAATGATGTAAGCATGATGCCTAAGCTATGTGGTTACCTTAAAGGCACTTACGACATAGCAAAGATGCTTTTACGATATTTTTGAGACTCGATGAAGACGACTTTTGTGTGGATTTAGGCCAGACATTATAAGTTTGAACTTGGCAATTATGGACATGGATTGATTGGAACACTCCATGTTAACCAAATGGCTGTAAACATAATTGAATTTCCTAGGACGACCTGCTGTAGACATGGTTCTCCCAACAATCCTTACAGCACAACTTCTGGGATTGCCCAAAGACACAGTAAGTTTGATCGTGTATTCTTTCCCTTTTTACGATGGACATAGAGTGGTAGTTCCCAAGCATAGTATCTTGGCATATGCTATGAGGCTACAGAGAGCATGGCCATACCCACAACAATAACCATTTGCTTCATCTAGATAGAAATCATTCACCCTTCCATGCTGGTGGGTGCACCTACAAGGTGAATCAAAGATTTTGCATGAGAATTAAGAATCATTTCTCCGCACTTCAAGCTCAACTCCCAAGGCAATGACAATATTGTTTGGCACTACAATCCCTAATGTGGCTTTCTGGACTTCCCTGGCTACTCTTTTTCCACACGGACAACCTCTTGACATTGATGAAGGTAGACCACCCACATTCCACCTCCAAGAGAGTCGTAATCTACTTTAGAGCAAATAATCTTTCCTAGAAGAAAATAAAGTATAGATGAAAACAACCAACTTAAAAACGATCATAGTGATTTCCATCAAGAATCCCTGTTACATGTACTCTCCCACTTTCTTCTCAATCACATGTTCACACTCATTTTACATAAGGTGAAGATATTATCATGAGATGTGAGAACTAATAGTCGATCATTTTGCAAGCAATCAAATCAAATGTTTAAATTAGTAGAACTTGAACCTTTTACTCAGCTAGAAATGAGAGGTTTTGACGCCTCTGTGTAGCAAGCATCTCATTTAACCCATGCATACCAAGCATTCAATCTCATCATGGATTGCAGTGATTTCTTAGTTTGTACAGTGAGTCTGTTCTCTGTAAATTGTGATTATGAGTTCATCTATCAAGTGAAGGCCCATGAATAAGAGACAACACAAACATCACATTCATAGGGATTGATAAAAATTCAGCAATATGGACATGCCTCGACTTTTCCAAGGGTGTTGCAAGCATAGGCTTCTAGAGGATGCAAATATAATACATTGAGAATGTGCAAAAAATAGAGGAGGCAAATAATACATTAAATGTGCAAGAAATAAAATTGAAGAATCCCACTTGCCTGGCAATAGGAGTGAACACGCATAAGAAGTTTATATTATCAGCTGGATTTTGTAACTTGTATATCAAGGACCCACAAGTACAGATTGTGCCCCTCAATTGTACACGAAGCGCACAAAAATAAAAAATATGTCGAGCTGCCTCACATTATAGCTTCCACCCAAAGGTCAAGGTTCACTGGCACGAGGTTATCCCTCCTCACTACTACTGAGTTTGAGTGTACAGCATTTCGTATCTTGAAAGATTCTCATCATAAGGTCAAATTAGCAAAAACAGCCATTGCATCTCCTGCTCATGGATAACGAGGCCCCCAAACCCGATGCCATAGTTCTCTGCACAAGACTCGTACTGCACCACAGGTACATAAAAACTGACACGAAATGAGACGGCATACGATACAATATCTAGGATGATTTTTTTCCATGATAGTTTCGCTCCTGCCATACGATTCGTTTTGTACCGGATTGTTTCGTTTCGTACCTGGCTGGTATGGTACGATCACAAATAACAATTTTTCGGATGTTTTTTTTGGGCCGTTTTTTCTCACCATTTTTGCTGACCGTTTTTGGCCTGCCGTTTTGGTCGCCGCCTCTCTCCTTCAGCCTGCCATTCTCTATTGCCTGGTGTACCACCCACCCTTCGCTCAGGTCCCCCAAGGCAGCAAGGCAGCCCTCTTGGGCTCTATCTCTCTCTTTTCTCTCTCTCTCAAGCTCTCTAGGGCTTGCTGTTGAAATATACAAGTGAATAGGGTGTGTGCGGGAACAAGCCCTTAGCAAGAGGCTGTAAAAGAGAATCTGTAAATAAGAGAGAAGCTATGAAAAGGTGAGAGGTATCTACTGGGAGAGAATAAAGGATAGCATGAGAAGATTTAGGATGTGTGGAGATATTCTGGGAAGAGGTGGAGAGAATCAAGCAAAAGAGGTGGAGTGAATCAAGGAGAGATCAGTGGGATTAGATGCTTGGATGTAAACTCTATAAATTAAGCTATCAATTAATTTCTCACTAATCTCGTCTTAATCATCGTCTAATCTCTTTTTTAATGATGTTGATTCTAGCATTTGATTCACCATAGCTCATCACATTGCTGCAAATTTAACATGGTATCAGAGCCAGGTTAGAATACATCATATTTATGAGCCCATTATCTTGCTAGTCACCTAGTTAATCAAGATTAGAAAAAAATCAAATTTTTAGCTCTTTTTCAATTAACCTTTGTACCCCTAGCTGGTGAAGGAGCTCTCTCTCCCTTCACACATAACATTGGCCCAAACCCTTTTAGCCACACATAGTCATACCCCCCACGCATAAGTCCATCAACTCAAATCGTCAAACCGCCGGCTACAGATGCTGATTTTCACGTTTTTTCAAGCGTCGGTTTTCTGAAGCAAAACTGAGATCCTCTCTCCACCAGATACAATTAGTCTAATTCCTCTTGGCCCCAGGGGTTTTCAAGAGTGCTCTACAAGCTGATAAAGACAGTTTTTGATTTCATCAAGTCTACAGTGAGATCCAAGCTCTGCATCAAATCTACAGCAGGTGACTTTGGAGTTGAGCTCATTTGAACTCTAAGGACCCAGATCTCGACTCCCCGCATACTCTGTTTTCTAAACACAAAACAGAGGATTATTTTGTTAATCAATGATTAATCAACACTAATCACTGTATTTTGGTGCAATTGAGGGTTCAAATTAACCATTGGGTATCTGATACACATCCCTATAACTTCAGATTGCAATTCGGAGATGGTTTGATACTCCAACCATTCAGTACAGGTTTGTTATCCTTGGCTTTATGTAATTTCTGGTGAATTTATGCTAATAAATATGTTGTAATCATCACCTAAACACCAGATTGAGTTGTAAAAGGGTAGACACTGCCCTTGAATCTTGAAATTGGATCAAGAGATAAGACCCCCTTCACATCATCATGAGCATGGCACAAGAGATAGCCAAATTTAATGGGTAGCAATTTTATACATGGTAAACAAAAACCATGTATTTGTTTATGAGGAAAAATATGTGGGGGCTAGTTGAGGGAAAAGATGAATGCCCAGAGGTGATGGAGAAATTGAGTGGAAGAGCAGGAATGAGAAAGCATTAGGACTCATCGCACTCAGTTTAAATGATGAAATCATTCATCACATCACAGGGATACAATGGGCAAAAGATGCATGGGATGAACTCAATAAATTATTTGGCACTCAAGCAAAAAATTCAAAGATAAATCTGTTAATGCAATTCTACAAACTGGATATGAAGAAAAGTGAACCTTTAATCACATACTTGAACAAATACAAAAGCATTAAGCAACAATTGGCAACCATTGGCAAGAAGGTAGAAGATGATGAGGCACTAGCAGTGCTTCTAAAGAATGTGGACAAAGGTGAATATAAAAACATTGTAGCAACCTTAAAGAATGTACTTGAATTGAAGCTGCACGAGATAGAAGGAGCTCTACTAGAGCAAGAGACCAAGGTCAAAGAGAAGAAATGGCTAGACTCAACAACTGGAGAGGAAAAAGCATTCTTCACCCGAGGAGGATTCTCACGAGGACGAGGAAGAGACAGAGTAGGAGGAAGGATCTTCACTTGCCACAACTGTGGAAAGCCAGGACACATGGCAAGAGACTGCTACAGCAAACCCAGTGGAGAAGGAACGACATCGGCAAACTTCATGGAGGCTCCTAAGGAAGTGGAGTCAGATCATCTTTTTTGAGAGAGAGAGAGAAACCCCACAAGCCAATGTAACCTGCCCTAACAGAGTAAAACCACCTCTGAGCCACCGATGATGTAGGCCATGTGGTAGATGTATGTGTGAGCACTTTACTCAAGGTCACGGACACTTGTAGTAGCCTTGGACACACAGAGAGAGAGTGTCAAGGACTATGAGTTTAGTGTGATATGCAGCGGAAGTCTTTGTATTGGTTGATCCTGTCACACAATATGCTCACAGCGTCTTCTGTATCCTGAGTTTCGTGAGTTTAGCAATCCACTTTAATTACTTCAAACTTTAAAGAGTTGAGAGAGAGATAGATGAGAACTGTACACCAGATTGGGTCCCGAATTACCCACTGAAGGGCCCCCTATCCCGATAACGAGATAGTATTTGCTTTATTACTTTAGAGAGAATGACTATGGACTGTAGATAAGCCAAACGCAAGATCTCGGAGAATCGGAGAGCGGCTGATCTGTACACTGCTGTAGAAACACCTCAAAGACTTGATCTCGAGCCTATGCACTCCTCCCAAGGGCACGAGGAAGGGCTGCACACCTGAGGCTCAAAGAAGAAGAAGGTGGACTGTTCTACACACTGTTAGAATGCTGAAAACACATATGAATGCTGAGTTACCTTCACCAGATGACTGCTGAATGTGTTGATGATGCATAGAAGGCTGGACACTGATGCAAACAACAGTTTCAGGGCTGGAACTGCTGTAGACTGTTGCTTCAGGGCTGGAATCTACTGTGGACAGAAACGCTGAGGTGTGGAGGATGCTGTGGACTGAAACGCATGTGAATCAGGGACTGCAGGAGCTGCTGCTGTCCGGCTGGGATAGAAACGCAGCCTACTGTACTGCTGGATCAGAAAACGCATGTGTATGCAGGCTGCAAACTGGCGTTGAACTGAAGGTGAAGGGTATGCTGAATCTGGGCCTGAACTGAGTGCTGAATGCAAGCACCTAGGGCTGAATGAAGCTAGGGTTTCTCAAGGGCTGGAGAAGCAAGCTTATGGGCTCTAGGGTTGGATTAGTCTTGGGCTGAAAGCAAGAGAGAGGAGAGCTCTTAGCACAATGAAGACTGAATGACCAAAAGAGGCTCTAGGCAAGCCTATTTATACTAACTGGAGGTTGGTCATTTAATAAAGTTAATATTTATAAATGCCCAATAATGCAAATAATGATAAATAAATACTAATAAATATGGAAAAAATACCAAATAAATCCCAGTAAATTTCCTAAGGCTTTGGGGATGTTCTAAATGATGCACAGGCATATGAATGCATATTATGCAGGATGCAGAGTGCTTTCTGATGCAAACCCTAAGGCTTCTACTGACTCTACATGCATGAATGATTCTCTCCAAGTGGGTTAAGGGACTTGACTGACTCACTGACCCGCTAAGGCTGAGGAATGACCTACGTAGCTCGTGCCTGACTTATCTTGGACTGAGGATGTACAATGGGGTCACGGCGTACGACAATTATCATCCTATTGGGTTCTAAAACTGTACAACTGCTGCACTTCTGATGATGAGCCATCTTGTCACCATGCACTGAGTGCAGAGTGCATGTGACATTCCCTCCTGATTAGCTTGTGTTGGGGTTAAAGGTCCCTGTGCCGTCCAGGCGGTCTCCCGTGTCCGGGCGCCCACATGTGTATACACTTATTCATTACATATAGTGAATAAGGGGAGGGCTCACGGTACCACTACTGGACTACTTTGGTACTCTCCCCACCATATCGTGTCTCTCTCTCTCTCTCTCCTATGTGCGTGCTCCGCCCCGGTCCTCTTCAACTGGTATCAGAGCCCGGTGTGTCGCGTGCGCGCGTGTGCGCTTGCAGGTGTGGGGAACCATCATCCTCATCGCGAGAGAGATTAGCTTCCGGCCATGGAAGCTTGAGAAGCTCTGTGTTGAGCTTGTGGAGAGCCTTGAGAGAGTGTAAATCTGTAGTAGATCTTGGAGTTTATCTTTCTGCCTTCCCTGTGGAGTAGAAGCAGGCGCTTTGTGTATAGAGCTGCTGCTTACAGATCTATGAGTAGATCAGTTGATTCAGGAGAAAATCAAGAGTTTTCTCTCTCTCCTGTGTGTGGATCTTCGTGCTGTGCAATTCACAAGTGTACAGGTTTTACAGATCTGGTGGTGTGCTTCCTGGCATCGTAGGGCTGGTACAGGTGTGCGTGTACAGGTCTTACTGTTGTGCTCTGTGGAGCGTAGGTTTGGGTTGTGCAGGACTCCATGTGTGTATGCGAGTACAGGAAAGCAGTGTCCTGTTGAGAGGCTCTTTACTTGGCTGTGTGGCCAAGGTGTTGTCCACAAATCAGGTACTGTGTGGGCAAATCGCGAGCAGCATCTATGCCAGGCAGCAACGAATTGACCAGCCACAATAAGGTCAGTGTTGGCAGATGCGGTGAGTAGTGTGTCCCTATTGTGCTGCCACGTAGTCCAAGCATCAGTTGCCGTCAACGCAGGAAAGCTGCCAGGTGTTGTAAGATTGATGCGCAGGGTCTCAATAGGCGATCAGCAGGGCAGAAGCATAGGGACTTGTGTTGCCGTGTGTGGGTCTGATTCGCCACCCTTCGGTGTCCTGTGTGTGTACAGGGTAGAGTCGCGAGGCAAAAGATGTTACAGAGGTCAACGTAGACAGGTGTGGTCGTTTGCAGTTTGCTAGAGCCTGGATCTGCAATCCGCATAGTGGGACTGCCGAGAGCGTGTCTAGCTGGCCTGAGGCGATTGGACCGGTTTGATATCTTCAGCCTTGGCAAGACACGTAGCGAGGTCAGTGCAGTATTGGGCAAGAGCCATGTGGGCATTGTTGGCAGGCAGGCAGAGCACTGTTAGGTGCAGTTTTTGGCTGTGACAAAGTGTGGGCAGGTCAACAGTTGCTGAATAGGCTGGGCAGAGCCAGCAACCTAGGACCTTTGTGTGTGTATGGCGAGATTCGGGCAATAGCTTCTTTGCAACGTGAGCAGGTGTGACCGGGATCTGTAACTAGTGAAAGGTGCTTGCACTTTGTATGCTGTGAGCTTCGACACCTTGTACAAAAGGTGTGAATCAAGCCAGTGACCATAAGGTCTTGTGTATAAGGCAGGTCATTTGGAAAATATGATGCTGGTTTTGCATCATTGAATGCCCTCTTGATAGAGGTGTTTGATCCTCGTCTGATGCCCTTGTTTGGATACTTGCTTGGATGCCCGGTTTATGCTCATTGTAGAGGTACTTGATCCTCTTGTACGCCCTTGTCAGATAATCGTATGCCCAGTGTATGCCAGTTGTTGAAGCCTCATATAGCTCTTGTTGCGTGAGCTACGTTTACGAGTTGCTCGAAAAGGTCTCTAGGTACCGAGTGTGCCTCGGTGTGGACATCCACATGTGCTTGTGAGATGTCATTGATGCCCGTGCTTGGATGCCGGTTTTGAGACCTTGTACCGATTCATTTATGCTCCTCGTGTATGTCGAGTGTGAGCGGCAGTTGATGCCTCATGTATGCACTTTGGGGCTGATTTGAGTCCATAAGTTTACGCCCGTTAGAAGCATTGTATGTGCTTGTCTCAGCACTTGTATGCTTCTTGGTGAACGCCCGTTTGAAGCATTGTGTGTGCTTGTGTGAGCACTTGTATGCTTCTTGGTGGATGCCCGTGTGAAGCATTGTATGTGCTTGTGAGCACTTGTATGCTTCTTGGAGATGCCATATTGATTAGCTGGATGCTCAGTTAATCTTTGGTTAGTGGTTGAGAGATTCCGGTCGAGAGTTCTCCCGGATTCTACCACTTGTATGCCCGTTGGTGTGGATGATGGTTTGAGAGGTGTGCGATCCTCTTGTTGATATCCACACTTGGATGCCCGTTTGGATGCCCATTTTGGATGCATGTTGTACGCCCAGTGGATGACATGATAGGTTTGTTGATGCACTTTTGTATCCTCATTTGAGGCAGGTTTGTGACATGGTTAGCTCGTGCTTGAGCTTGGTCACTGTGTGAGCATTGGTCGGATGCCGTGTACGCCTCTTGCATATGTAAACAAAGTGTGACATCCTGTACATGTAAACAAAGTGAGATCTTTGTTTGGTAGCCATTTGAGGCTTGTTAGATGCGTGTTTGCATCTTGTTCGTCGTGTAGACAATTTGGAGTTTCTTCTACATACAGGGGAGACTCTGCCGGATTTTTGGCAAAATCCGTGCTTGTGTGTTTGATGCTTAGTTGCTAGCGTGTAACTGAGCATCTTGCAGTGTTGGATTGTGTATTATGCATCCAGTTTCTCTCAGACTTGGACGATCTTGTTCGAGTGGGAGAATTTTTGACACCACACTCCTCTCAGATAGGAGAGTGTTTTGTACTGTACCTTCGAGCAGTGTTGCAGTTTGCCATTCCTACAGTGCCTTGAGGATTTGGCACTTGGTTTTCAGCTTGTCCGATCATCTTGTGGACAGTCATGGCTTCGGAGAGTGCCCACCATGATGCAGTCAGTGTAGATGGTATAGCTGAGAGTAGAGGTACATGTATGGCTGTTGTTGAGACACCTCGTGTGAGAGGTAGTCGGACTCGATCTCGTAGAGACATGGTCTGTTGGCATTGTGGTAGACGTGGCCACATCAGACAGGGATGCTTCCGTCGTATGAGACAGCAGAAGAAGCGACAGCTTCTTGATTCACGGATGGCAGATGTTTCTAGCAGAGAGGTTGTACGGGATACCTCTTGTGCAGTCACTACAAGTCCTTGCACATTGTCTCAGAGATTTTTGTTGGATATGGATGCCTTGTGCCATGTTGTCCCACATAGGGATTGGTTTAGCACATATTCAGCTTGGAGACATGGGTGTGCTGAGATGGACATGCTGGGTAGTGATGTTGCAGGTGTTGGAGATATACACCTCGTATTTGCCACTGGTGGTTGTTTGCTGCTGCGCGACGTGAGACATGTGCCGAGTATGACACAGTGCTTAGTGTCTGTGGCACAGTTACGAGACGAGGGGTATGCTTTTACGCATACAGAGCATGCCTGGAAGCTACATAGGGCTTCGCTTGTGATAGCGAGAGGTGCCATGTCAGGCACAAAGTTCCCTTTGTACTTCATGTACTCTCGTGATGGTAGAGTCTGTGTGACTCCCTTGCCTTGTGGACAGGTTGAAACGAGGAGAGTACACTTCCAGGATGCTGGAGCATGTGAGATGCATGCGAGAGGTCTGCGATTGTCAGATGCGCATACAGAGCCCAAGGTGCATGGTTTGTCCAGCGTGGGACATGTTGAGAGCAGTGCTTGCTCTAGAGATGCACTACAGGGGCAGCAGTCACGAGATGTGACACAGGAGCCAGTGCATGAGATGTCTATTGATGGACATGTGGAGCATCTGTCCTCTATGGATGCACAGGGCGAGTCATCATGTGTGATGGCGGAGATGACTGGTTTAGATGCCGATGATGCTTCGGTAGTGCAGTCATTTCTTGACATGCTGATGTCAGACGAGATGCTACAGTCAGAGCATGACGATGCTTCTGACATGATTCCAGGACACTTGGATTATACGGGGACACTGGCCAGTTCCCCGGAACTAGCACATTCATATGTGGCAGAGTCCAGTCCTGATGCGTCGGCTATGGCTGACATGGTGAGGCTATGCGAGATAGCCAGAGTAGCATCAGCGTTCAGGAGTCTCATGTATGAGATACTCATGTCGAGACCCGAGCTTGCATTTGCCGTGGGCGCATTTGCAGTGGGAGTTGTGAGCCGTGCGGTGGCTGACTCCACGGACATTCAGCATGGGGGAGAGATGCAGGTCATTGCTACATACCTGCATGAGTGCATGAGCTCTCGCAGACAGGATGCAGAGATGGGTGATATCTCTGCATGGCTTCCACCGCGCATTGGTCTGCTCGGAGAGCCGGATGCACTACGACACAGTGAGCCCGTAGGTGTGGGATGAGATCCGTCGTATCTCGTCCATCTTGTACATACTAGTTGTAGGCTAGTAGGTAGTGGGTTCTCACTTGAAGGCACATTGGCCTTTAAGTGGGAGGTTGTTGGGGTTAAAGGTCCCTGTGCCGTCCGGGCGGTCTCCCGTGTCCGGGCGCCCACATGTGTATACACTTATTCAGTACATATAGTGAATAAGGGGAGGGCTCACGGTACCACTACTGGACTACTTTGGTACTCTCCCCACCATATCGTGTCTCTCTCTCTCTCTCTCCTATGTGCGTGCTCCGCCCCGGTCCTCTTCAGCTTGGCGGCAGGTTCATGGCTTCCAAGTAGTCCGCCAATAACTGGGGATACTCCTGGAAGAACTCCTGGTCGAGCCATACGGCTTTGTGGGTGCCTCGATCTCGGAACTTCGTATAGAACTGACGAATCCGTCGACCGGAACCATGCTTCCATCGATGAAGAAGGATCTGCTCAGGCTCAATCACTTCTGCCTCGTCTACCACGTCTGTTCATCTGAAACATCAAACACTTCTGGACCAACATATGGTTTTAGCCAAGAAACATGGAAAACATCATGCATTGTCCAACTGGCAGGCAACTTTAACTTCATTGAGACATCACTTATCTTCTTAACTATTGGAAAAGGGCCAAAACTACGGAATGAAAGCTTGGGACAACGTTTGCCCACTTGTTTCAATCTCTGCTTCATGATATGCAAATAGACCCAATCCCCTTCCTTGAAGTGGACATCTCGTCTAGATTTATTTGCATGTCTGCTATATGCTTCCTGAGCTTTGGTCAAGCGGTCCTTGACTGACTCAATGATCTCGGAAAATGCTTCCGTGGTTTTATTAGCCTCTAAAGATGGAGACACCATTCTCGTCAAAAGAGAAGAAAAACGACGACCAAAGGCTGCTTCATATGGAGTCCGTCCGACACTGGATGAATGCGTGTCGTTCAAGATAGCTTGGACCAACAGAAGATAGTGCTCCCATTTGGACTGCTGATCATGACAGTATGACTTGAGGACATCAAAGGCCAACTGATTATAAATTTCTGTCTGGCCATCTGTCTGGGGATGGAATGCACTAGACAACTGCAACTTAGTTCCAAAGTTTTCAAATAATGCCCTCCAGAAATGCGAGGTAAACTTGGAATCTCTATCTGATGTTATGGTACTAGGCAAACCACAAATTGGATACCAATGCTTGAGAAACAGACGTGCTACGTCCTTGGCTGTGGCCGTATGCTTGCATGGAATGAGCATGCAGAACTTACTAAAGCGATCCACAATGGTAAAACACTAAGTGTTACGGGATCCAGTGGATGCTGGTAGAGGCCCTACAAAGTCCATAGATATGTCGATGAAAGGTCCGTCGGGGATAGGCAAAGGTTGAAGTAAACCTGCCTTCTTTGTATGGGGAACCTTGACTTTTTGACAAATCTTACAGGCTTGTACATGTGCATAGACATCACGCCTCATCTTTGGCCAATAAAAGGACCGTTCTAATTTCTCGAGGGTACTGTTGATACCCCTATGTCCTCCAACTAAGGAGTCATGGGCATCGTGGAGAAGAGCGGAACGCTTTTCCCGAGTAACACAGAGACGGTTCTTGTAGAACAACCAACCGTTCTGTACTGAATAGTGGCCAGGCTCAGAAGTGAGGGCCAAACTATACTGAGTACCAAACTCAGGGGAGTCGACATATTGGTCTTTCATACTATCCAAGTCCTTCCCCGTGATTTCGAGAATGGTAGCTTCTTGGACTGCCTGGATGCTGGACTTTCGACGACTGAGAGCATCTGTTATTGGGTTATGCTTACCAGGGATGTATTCAATCATACCTCCAAACTGTTGGAAGATTTGACTCCACCTGGCCTGTCGATCACTCCACTGGGCACTTGGCATAGTCTGAAGCCACTTAAGTGCTTGGTGGTCTGTTTTCACTGTGAAAGCCTGTCCATAAAGAAAAGGCTTCCAATGTTTGAGCGCTGTGATCACACCCAAAAGCTTTTTTATTCCGAATAATTCTTTTTGGCAACATCCAACTTTCTGCTGTAATATGCCACAGGTCTATTGTCCTGCTGGAGGACTGCACCTATGGCTACATTGCTGGCATCGGTGATGACCTCGAAAGGTTCGTCCCATGATGCTAACTTTAATACAGGTGCTTCTGAGGCAGCTTTCTGGAGTGCACGGAATGCATCAAGTGCCTTACCTGTAACTGAGACTTTCTGCTTGCGAGTCTTCACCCCCTTGAGCAAGTCGGTAAGAGGTGCTGCAAGGTTGGAAAACTGATGGACATGTGTGCTATAGGCTTGACAAAGACCTACGAATGAACGGATTTCTTGAGCGGTCTTAGGAATATCCCAATCTAAGATCTCTTGAACCTTTGAGGGGTCCAGTCTAATCCCTTCGGAACCGATGATGTAGCCCAAATACTGAACTTCCTTAACACCAAAGATAGACTTTTTGGCGTTTATGTAGAGCTGATTATCTCGCAAAAGTTGCAAGACTTTCTCCACATCTTTCTCATGCTGCTCCATAGTGGCTGAGAAGACTAGTATGTCATCAAGGAATATGAAAACACACTTCCCAATGTGGACTGCAAAAATCCTAGACATCATCTTATTGAACGTTGCGGGTGCATTTGTAAGCCCAAAAGGCATGACTACGAACTCGTAGTGACCACGCTCTGTCCTAAAAGCTGTTTTTGGAATGTCAGCTTCAAAAATGCGGACCTGATGGTAACCACTCTTGAGGTCGATCTTAGTGAAAAACTTAGCACCGTCTAAACGCTCCAAAATGTACTCTATCCTGGGCATAGGAAACTTATTCTTGATAGTGAGTTTGTTTAATGCCCTGTAGTCTACACAAAGACGTGCAGACTTGTCCTTCTTTTGGACAAATAGGATAGGTGCAGCAAATGGGGAGGAAGAAGGCCGAATGAATCCGGCTCGGAGAAGCTCAGATAACTGCTTTTCCAACTCGCCCTCTAAAGTCTTGGAAAGACGATAGGGAAACCTGCTAGGAGGATCTGATCCAGGGACCAAATCAATGTGATGGTCCTCAAGGCGAGAGGGTGGGAGACTGGGTGGGAGATCGTCCCTAAGCATAATGTCTTGGTGTCTGGATAGGAGGTCTGCTAACTGAGGGACTGAAGATGTAATGGATGCTACTAATGAGGGAGGGGCTGTTTGAGCACGAACATAAAGGAGTGCTCCTTCTGCTCCCTTGCGGATAGCTCGTCTGGCCTGGAGATCTGAAATCAATGGGATGCCAAGAATGCTTCTATCCCCCCGAATCATGACAGGCTCAGGAAAACCTTTACAAATAGTAAAAGTGTCCTGCCCCCAATTGGGAATAGGCTCATACTGACGGAACCACTGAATTCCTAAGATCATGTCACACCCCAACAAAGGTGAGACGATGAAATCTCATTGAAATGAGGCCTTCTGAACTTCAAAGGCAAACTGCTGTGCCTTCTGGGAAATGTGGGTGCGAAGACCAGGTGTAAACCCGTCCACATCCAGATGATATGGGACTAAAGTGCAGTTCAATTTATTAGCCAACTGGGGAGAGATGGCGTCTTCAGAACTACCCATATCGAAAAGGACTACAAACTGTCGGCCCTGGGCAGAGCCATAAGCTCGGATAAGGCTCTTCTGAGCAGCATCGCTCTCACCCTCCTGCTTAGCATCAAATACTACGGATGGCATAGGATGCATGGAAGGTAAAAGTTGAACTGCATTTGAGGTAGTAGGCGGGGCTGGAGGAGCTGGGGAGGCTGTGGCAACTGTGGCAGAAGGAGCTTTGGCAGCTTGTGCCGCTTGCCATTTGTGGCAATCCTTCTTACCATGCCCTATAATATGACAGAAAAAACATCTATGTTCTGACTGGTACTTCTTTTGCTCCTCTGGAGTAAGATAACCTCCAGTAATGCCTGCTTTAGCCTTTTCATCAGGGGTTTTCTTAGGTTCTTTATCCTTCTTAACCCCTGAACTGGAGCTATTACTGCTGTCCTTCTTAGCATCTTTAGAAGATGCGTTACCTTTCCCTGTCTGTGCAGCTGATTGCTGCTGCTGGGGTTTGGTACTGGACTGAGATGTCTGCTTGGGCTTGCCCCCGTTGAGCTTCATTTCTTCATTCTGAGCGAGAGTCAGAGCCCGGTCATATGCACTTGGTTCAAAGTTACGAGCTGTGAACCGAATGTTGGAGTCCAATCCACGAATGAATTGCTCCATCTTGGCCTGCTCAGATAACCCTAATTGCTGTGCTAAAGTAATAACCTTACCGGAAAACTGAAGCACTGGAGAACCGTTCTGTCTGAGTCCATAGAACTCGTCTTTCAGACCGGTCATGTACTGGGGCGGGAGAAATCTGGTCTTCAGGTCATGGACAAAGATGTCCCAGTCAAAGGCTGTGACACCTGTGGCCTGGTCAGTATGAATACTAGACCAATGCTGCCACCAAGTGACTGCCTCACCAGTAAGATGGGGAGCCGCTAAGTGGACTTTGTCTTGTGGGTCTGTGATCCTAGCTAATGGAAAATGAGCATTAAACTGATGAACAAATTGATTAACTGAAGAATGATCACACTTACCATCATATTTGCTGAAATTTGGTTGACTGCGAATGATGGTGGTTGCTGTTGCGGGATGCTGGCTGGTGACACCTATGACTGGGGAGACTGAGGAGAGCTACTGATACCTCAGGTGTATGGCCTCCTTTTCCCGTTGGTGTTCGAGTAACATACGTTCTCGATCAAGCTCACGTTGGCGTTCCCGAAGTTCAGCCTGACGCCGGTCTTCGTCGATCTTGCGTTGGGCTTCCTCATAGTCCCGTTTTTCTTCTTTTTCTCTTCTCCTTCGGGCCTCGTCCTCTCTCCTTTGTTGTTCCATCTGAAAGAAGAGGGAGATGTAGTCGGGTGCTGCTGGAGGTGTAGAAGGACGTGCTGCTGTTGCCTCCAAGAGTTGGAGACGCTCCATGAGTAGCTGGTTCTAAGCTCTAAGAAGAGCTATGGTGTCTGCTGTAGGCAGAAGAACAAGGTCTCCTTCGGGGGAGACGTCTTCCGGCTGATGAGTACTCTCTCCTGTAGACATGATGCTGAAGTCGGTGGTCGTGCCGGAACACAATCTAACCATCCGAGGATGCCCCCACGCTAGGATACGGTGTGTGTGGACTATCTGAATCTGATACCAATGTGATATGCAGCGGAAGTCTTTGTATTGGTTGATCCTGTCACACAATATGCTCACACCGTCTTCTGTATCCTGAGTTTCGTGAGTTTAGCAATCCACTTTAATTACTTCAAACTTTAAAGAGTTGAGAGAGAGATAGATGAGAACTGTACACCAGATTGGGTCCCGAATTACCCACTGAAGGGCCCCCTATCCCGATAACGAGATAGTATTTGCTTTATTACTTTAGAGAGAATGACTTTGGACTATAGATAAGCCAAACGCAAGATCTCGGAGGATCGGAGAGCGGCTGATCTGTACACTGCTGTAGAAACACCTCAATGACTTGATCTCGAGCCTATGCACTCCTCCCAAGGGCATGAGGAAGGGCTGCACACCTGAGGCTCAAAGAAGAAGAAGGTGGACTGTTCTACACACTGTTAGAATGCTGAAAACACATATGAATGCTGAGTTACCTTCACCAGATGACTGCTGGATGTGTTGATGATGCATAGAAGGCTGGACACTGATGCAAACAACAGTTTCAGGGCTGGAACTGCTGTAGACTGTTGCTTCAGGGCTGGAATCTGCTGTGGACAGAAACGCTGAGGTGTGGAGGATGCTGTGGACTGAAACGCATGTGAATCAGGGGCTGCAGGAGCTGCTGCTGTACGGCTGGGACAGAAACGCAGCCTACTGTACTGCTGGATCAGAAAACGCATGTGTATGCAGGCTGCAAACTGGCGTTGAACTGAAGGTGAAGGGTATGCTGAATCTGGGCCTGAACTGAGTGCTGAATTCAGGGCTGAATGCAAGCACCTAGGGCTGAATGACACCCATCTGCTCAGCTGTATCTGATAAAATGTCCAGAGCTCGTGATCCTTCCGAAACCTTCCCAGAACATAAATACAAAAGGTCTCCAAGATAGCTAGTCCCAGAGAATTACATCGTGTCAGGCTCCATGAGCCATACATGTGCACCATGTCAGGCCCACAAGCCACACATGTACTATCATGTCAGGCTACACCAGCCATACATGTACTGTCATATTAGGCTCCATATGCCACACAAACACACCATGTCAGGCTATACTAGCTATACATGTATGTCATGTCAGACTCCACATGCCACACATGAACAATAGAAAAATAGAAGCTGTAAGAAATTTTGTGACATACACATCCACATCGGAATCCACTACCCACAACAGTTCCTCTACTACGACATCAGAGCCCACCACCCACACCCACGCTCCAGCTCCACGCCCCAGAGAAGTTCTTAGCGAGAGAGCTCGATCCATTTTTCAAGCTAGACGTCCCCGACCCAAAGCATCAAGACCCTCCACCACACAGAAACGGATTCATGAGGTTCTCTGCTGACATGACATGCTCCCATCACAGAGGCCTGACATTCACTTGACCATCACATCGGTTTTGGCCGAGGTGGGTATCATCATTAGCTGATCACAACATATCTCACTCTACACAAGATCATTTGTTGATCACATGTACTATCGGATGTTTTCATTTTACTTTTTCTTTCAGTTTTCCATGGCTCAGTATATCCATGGTACCATTGTATTACTTTTGGTCTCATAGACCCTTGGGGTCTTCCGTAGACGTTAATATAACTTTCTTTCTTTCTTTCTCTCTCTCCCTCCCCTCTCTCAAGCTCTCTATATCTACTATCTAGGCTCTCTCTCTCTCTCTCTCTCTCTCTCTCTCCCTCTCTCGTCTCAAGCTCTCTCTCTCTTTGGCAATTAGGTCCGGACTCCACAGGAAAGGAAAAGCATGAGGCTTTTGCCTTATATACCACCATGGGCGAGAAACCTTCCGGTAATTCCGGGTCATGGAAATGGACGAGGGCAATGTGCTTAGTGAGGGAAGTTTTGGGTTGGCCACTGATGATGGGAGCGCATTCCTTCCCCTAGTGATTCATCCGAGGAGGACTAGATCTAGTCTAGACATTTTTGTACTTAGTGTTGTGACTAGTCATACTATTGCAAGCCGTGAGCCATGGCTCTTATTTACGGCATGCCGCACATATATGTTCACCATTCATGTCTCTTTGTACTAATGTTTTAACTTGTTTCTAGAATCTAGTTTATGATAACTTCTCTAGACTTCCCATCTCTAAATGTGTACAAATATCTATTTTTCAAGTGTTTTTTAAAGTGGACTGTGCCTCAATTGAACTTATTTTTCAAAATGTAAAAGTTCCGTACCAGTACCGTTTTTTCATTCCTTCGTTTCGTACTTGACAACTATGCCCGACACTACAGTATCCACAAAGGAAGGCCAAAAAACTTCAGGTGTCATTATTGAGAATCTGTAGTGCAATTAATACAAGCACAACAGATTTAAGTCCTCTGAAGTGTAGTGTGCATGGCCACAAAACCAGCTTACCCACCAAACACTTGACAAGAATACACAGACTCCTTCATGGCCCTGCTTTTGTAGCTGAAAACCAGCATCTTATAATTGAATGAGCACCCAGAGGGCAACATTTTTTACACATTACATCATGTACACACATGTTCACTGCTATGGAAGCAGGCCTGTATATTGAAAGAACCCCAAGATTACAGAGGATTCAAGGATATTTGAGTAGTGGTTTCTCATCTGTTTCTTCGCTGCTTAGTATTTGTTTAACTATGAGTTCCACTGACTCCATGTCTGTCAAGATAGTACTGTGTGTTTTACCTTCCAATCTTATAACCTTAAATTTCTGACCTTTTACAGCATTCCATTGATCTGCAACAGCAGAAAGGCTGCACAGGTTGACGGTTCCATCTCCATCTCCATTGACCAGTTTTGGTTGCTCATCAAAACCGTTTTTCCCATAGACAAGCTTTTGAGGAGTATCAATCCCGCTACTGAAGACCAATGTTACAGGAATGCGAGGAGCTTCAAGGCTAGTTGTAAGAGGTGGAATGCGAGAATTATACAAGGAAACACCTTCAGAATACCCTATGTCAACTAGAAACTTCGGTATATCAAAGGCCGAATAAGTCTCTTGTTTAGTTGACACCAACTTCTGGTCTCCAAAGACAGCAGGAACTGGAAGAAGCCATAAATTGCTCTCAGAACTTCTTTGCTCCGACCGTAGCACTAATGGATTGATGAAAGGTGCCCCTTCTGCATATCCTGATGCATAGGTCCTCATATTCTGGACAGTTCCACCCCAGGGTGCCGACACTGGTATGAAATGTCCTACATACTTCTGACGCCAAGAAAGTGTTTGCTGGTTCAAGAAATGGAGTGCCCAAAGGCCTCCTAAACTATGAGACAGTAGGACCACTGGCTGTTCTCCATTACTCACATATGCTTCCTCTATAAGTTTTCTCAAATCCACTAGGAAAGAAGCTGCAACAGGTGCTGCATACTTGCCAGGTGCATACCGAAAATCATACGGTGCTCCAAATAAAGATTTTCCATCAACATACCCCTGGGCTTCCAATGCTGTCACCAAAACTGCCATATATACTGACAGTTTTCTACAAACATGAAAATTATATCAAAAAAATCGAAGCCTGCAAAGGGAATGCATTATGTTTTGCAATAGATCAAACAAACCACCATAGTGAAAACTCAGACCAATAGAACTTCAGGTTCTATGTGAGCCATTACCCATTATATTTGAATTTTGGTTGCTTCTAATTCTAGTTGCCTTTTCACACTTCCTTTCTTTGACTGCTTAGTGCTCCTACTTGGGTCTTCTCATTGGGAGAATCTAACTAGAGCCATGGAAGCTATTTTGGGTGTGAGAAGCCAGAAGGTTACACACTTCTTTTGGCTGATAGCCCATGATGAACTTCCTGTCAATCAATGGAGATCAATGACAATTTCAGCTCCTAATTGTCCCCAGAAACACTGCACCATCTGTGACACACCTCACCTATGTACACACCTCTGGGCATTGTGCGAAGGCTGCAGCAGCATATTCTGGCCATGCAGGTGCCACATGGCAGTGGCAGGCACATGTGAGTCCGGCAGGCAGGGGCAAGTCGGTTAAGCCTGAAATGGTTGTGGGTGTCATGGGAAGGAGGCCGACCAGCACATTAGTGCATATATATATGCGAATTGGAAAATCGTCAATTTCATTTCCAATTCTCAATACTAGTCTCCCTGCAGAGTGTTTCTCTCAGAGCGTGGGCTGGCCAAGGGGATCTTCAACGATGTTGGGCTACGAGTTGTTACTAACATGGGTGCTTGTAGAAGCGGTTTATGAATTGATTGATTGCAATTAGCACCTAATCAAAGACTTAAAACCAATGCACAACAAATTGCTTCGTCTTCATGCGTAGAAAGAGATGACCCTAATCTACCATGTATTAATGAAGTATATACAACACTGAATAGAGATACTCAATGGTAGCACTAGCACTGCTCTTGAATTCTCAATGACTCAATGATAACTAACTTGTAACGGGCCTTTCTAAGGGCTGTGGCTAGCTTATCTTCAACAAATTACAGGCAAAACCTTGAGAAAATTTGAAAATAAACATAAGAGAGAGAAGACACCACACTAGGGGTCGGAATAGCCTTGGGCCCACCCCCCCTCTCCAAGTTATATTACATAACACCTCTTGGAGGAGTCTTTGAGTACAAGTTCTTAGAGCTATGGAGCTCTCTTGTCTCAACAATGAGAGAATATAGTTCTTGCCCCAAAAGCACTTGGGAAAAGCGCTTAAAAACTCACTTATAGCCCAAAAAGCATCTTTTTAATAATAAAAGCTCTCCTCTTTTTAGTTTTTAAAAAGCTTTTAATCCTTTGCTTTCCAAAAGCTGGTCGCATCATTCCAAGCCTGTAAGGTTGCCGTGCACTGCTATCCTGCCACGTCGACTTTTTGAAGTGTAACACGCGGAAGCTCTGAGAGTCTTCTTTCAGCCCTAAACACTCTTAGAAACCATTTGATGCAAAACGCAGATATAGAGAGGGAGTAGAGAGAGAGAGAGAGAGGTTGGAAATTCAGTATATTCATATGGTACAAAAAGGTACCCTACATCTACAGCCCTAGGCTGCCTTCATGAAAAGGTGTATATCACCAAAACAAATCCTAGTCTAAGACCCAACTCAAAGGAGTTGAATGAATAACACAATGAGCAAACTGCCTATTTATAGGCTTCTTGGACTTCATGGAGTGCTGGCCGACCAGCAGTCGGCCAGCCGATTGGACATATCATCCACTTAAGTGATGCGCCTGTAGCCGCCTTGGTTCTGATTCAGCCGACAGCTCCTGCTCTTCTCTGGTACAGCTGATAAGGATCCAAGTCCAACACTGGCTCCAAACTGTAGCTTGCTCCTAACTCTGGTCTTTTTCTGGCTGCCCCTTCTGGACTAGCTCCAGAGAATGTCCATGGCATTTTCATGCACATGACATGAAGGCAGCCATGGGCTAGCCAAGAATGTACCTTTTTGTACTATAGAATATACCGAATACTCAGCTATCTCTCTCTTTCTTCTCTCCATCTCTTACTTGCGTTTGCATCAGGTTGTTCCAAGATGGTATTTACGGCTAAAAGAAGACTCCTAGAGCTTCCGCATGTGACATTGGTATCAGAGCTTCAGGCTGGTTTTGAGATATTGTTGTTGCCGATGTCGCATCCACCCTTACTGCATCACACATGGATGAAACCATCGCTCGTGTCTTGATCTTTTGGTGGTGTGGGGACCAAGCAACATTGTTTCAGCATCAATCTAAGCAAGGCTAAACATTGATTAAGTCCAAGATGAATGTGCACAGGTCCAAGGTATAGGAAAGTGCACAGGTACGAGGCCCAAGGGAAGAAACACAAGACATGGAAGAAATTCCCAGGAGGTTGATTGGCGGTGTTCCACAAGACGCAAGGGGAATGGCGGTCCTGTGAGTCGGATGAAAGGCTTTTAGGCAACGGTTCCAAGGGAGGATGATCCTCCAAGGGGTGGAGTGAGAGTGCCAGACTCAATACTCGGGAAAAGAAGACCAGAGAAAGTGTTCAGGGAGAGGATGTTGGAAATAATCCAAACATAAAGCCAAGATTAAAGCCCAAGGTTCAAAGGTTATTATCCATGTAACTTTAGCATTGTAAAAGGCACAAGATACTAGCCAAAGAAGTGAAAAGAGGGCACCCTCCTCTGTAGAGAATCAAGGAGAAAAATGAGGGCAGTGCCCACCTACATTCACTCCACCTCTCCTACAATCACTCCACCTCTCCACATTCCTCTCCATCTCTCCTAAAATCAAGCCACCTCTCCTATATTCAAGGATGTACTCTTGGCCTATAAAAAGGCACCTTCGGGAATGAGAAATCAGTTCATGTGTTTTGATTCATACCCTCTTCATGCTTGTGTGATTAGTTTAATCTCATCTTAATCATCCACTAGTAATGGTATATATATGCTTTTATCCACCATAAATACATCATTATTTCCATTTTCTTTCATGGGATCAGAGCTCCATATCCATGCCCAGCATGTCTTAGCCCATCATCAAGTGTTTTATTCACCTCATTAGCCCATAATCATAATTATAAGCACTAATCTTCTCTCTTCTCCATAGCCAAGCTGCACCCCCAGCTGAAGAAAGCATCCATGCTCCTAAACCCCTTCACCATTCATCAAACCCTTTGAGGGGGCTCATCATCAGGTCAGGGCGATCTCCATCGCCAGCTCACAGGGTCTACATCGTGTGCAGGCCGACGTATACTGTGTTTCCCCCCAAATCCAGTCAGAATCTCTTCAAACGTTAAATACACGCTACTCCAACCAAATCAGAGCTCAAGAGAACATTCCTAGGGGTTTTCCAATGCTGCGAACACGCCTGTGTGGTCAAAATCACGTAAAATCGTCACCAGCAACCAGTTTCAGCTCTGTGGTACTCACAGAAAGTAGTTTTGGTAATCTTAAGATTAAGCATTGATTATTATTGCTAATCTTGAGTTTATTGTGCTTAAAGTAATGCTAACCCACTGCTAAATCTTGCCCTAGCTCCACATTGAAAAAATCCTAAGGCATCATTGAGATTTTGGTGCACAAAGTTACATCATTTTCACATGCTCATTTTTTAGTGTTTTAGGGTTTTGAACTTCATTGTACTTGCCTGATCTCATTAAGGGGAGATTTAAGGAGTAATAAGCTCATGCTTTAGTATGATGTACCAACCCATTGCATATCATCATCATCATGTATATCACTACATGCTTACACTTCATGCAAGTGAGCTAGACACTGCCATTGCTTTCATGCAATCAGTAAGACCTCTCACATCTCTCATGGCACTCTTCATTGATGAAAATGTACTTCGTGCATCATGGTCATTGAGGCAACCATTGGCCTTCAAGTTCCATCTTGGAAACAATGGATTTGGGCTCTCAATAGCCTTCATGTTTATCATGGAAATATTGATCATGCTTGTGCAAATGATACAAGCACACTTTACCATGAACCCAATTGAGAACTTCATCAAACAAAGAGGAGAAGAAGCAAAGGAGAGGAGCCATCGACAAGCTCTTCAAAGCTACATCAAGAACAAAGAAGAAGATGAGCCACCTCATCAAGAAGAATCTGCTCCAAAGGATCATCATTCAAGAAGAAACCAACCTTGCTCAAGTGTGTGAAGATGTAGATGACTCTTATGCCTTTTAAAGCATTATCTAAGTCATATTTGGCTATGCCTTATGTTTGTGGGAACACTAGTTGTTGAGTAAGCCTTGTTGTGTCGTTAGCTTTAACTCTTTATTGTGTATACCCACTTGTTGTTAATCCATACCTTGAAGTTTGTAAGAGAAGAGTACACACACCCTATGTTGTGCTTAAGGGGGGACTCTTATCTCAATGTATCAAGGAGAATTTGTTGTTAGGCAAAGTCAGTCATAAGTCATTGTGTTCATGTTTGGCTTATAGGGGGGTGTTGGAAATAATCCAAACATAAAGCCAAGATTAAAGCCCAAGGTTCAAAGGTTATTATCCATGTAACTTCAGCATTGTAAAAGGCACAAGATTCTAGCCAAAGAGGTGAAAAGCGGGCGCCTCCTTTGTAGAGAATCAAGGAGAAAAATGAGGGCAATGCCCACCTACATTCACTCCACCTCTCCTATAATCACTCCACCTCTCCACATTCCTCTCCACCTCTCCTAAAATCAAGCCACCTCTCTTATATTCAAGGATGTACTCTTGGCCTATAAAAAGGCGCCTTTGGGAATGAGAAATCCGTTCATGTGTTTTGATTCATACACTCTTCATGCTTGTGTGATTAGCTTAATCTCATCTTAATCATATTCTTAATCATCCACTAGTAATGGCATACATATGCTTTGATCCACCATAAATACATCATTATTTTCATTTTCTTTTAGAGGACATGAAGGGACAGGGGACATGATGGAACAGACGCATAGATCTTCATCAGAGTTGGAGTAGATTTGGAGATCGGGTGGGGTTTTCAGTGAAAAAGGTTGCCAGGAAGGGAAGGATGAGAGGTTTGGGACTCCAGGAATGGACAATGGGATGATGACAATCATCCAAGGATAGAAGTTGGAATCCCGTCATTAAGTTTAGTAGAGGGGGATATCATGTGTAAGACATGTGCAGGCAAGGCTGACCCTTGAGGGGCAACAAATAAAAGATAGGATTAGAAGTAGATTTTGGAGCATATATTACGGTGTGGACAGGGAAAGTCTTGTGGAGGATTTATGAGGCTGTTGGCCAGCGCATGACAAAGAGTAAGACCAGTCAGTTGTGCAACAAGTTGGCATTAATTTGTCCAAGACCTGGCTGACAGCAAGTCGGCCAGTCCACCAGGTTTTCCAAAGCCTATTTAAGGCAATTCTTGCTCATCGTTTAGGTGATTCAGTCCTTCCTTGGACTGGGTCATAGATTTAGGAGTAGCTTAGGTGTTTTCTACCTTTTCAAGGCAGCGTACGGGCTGCAAGATTTGTACATCCTTTTTGTACTACACTGAATACTCAGCTATCTCTCTCTCTCTTCTCTATCTTCTGTATGCGTTTGCATCAAGCATGTGTTTAGGGCTGAAAGAAGACTCCCAAAGCTTCTGCATGTGACAGGCATGGTCTTGTGGCATCCAATGCCTATCCCCATTGTGTACCGAATTCCTCGGAATCCACATACGTGTGCTTCATATCATCTAGTCCCGTACCAACAAGGCCTAGTCTAGTGTTCTGAATCAGAGTCACTGTTCCCTTCTTGCTCAAAGCATCGACCACTAGATTGACCTTTCTAGGAAGGTATTCGATCGATCATGCCACCAAATTGCTGGAAAATTTGGCTCCAACGGTACTGATGGCCACTCCACTGTGCAGTTGGCATTGTGTGAATCTAGTGAAATGCCTAATGGTCAGTGTGAACCTCAAATTCTCGCCCATAAAAGAAAAGCTTCCAATATTTCAGAGCTTGAATTACTGCTAGGAGTTTTTGATCATGGATAGAGTAATTCTTTTCTGCGGGCAGTAACTTACGAGACATATAATCATTCTGTTGTAAAACAATTCCAATCGTGATGTTACTCGCATTAGTGATTACTTGGAACGGCTCGTCCCACGAGGCCAGCGGTAGACAAAGAGCTTCTGGCAAAGCCACCTTGAGGTTCTTGAATGCCGGATCCGCTGCCCTCTAGTCTTGACACCCTTTAGCAGATTTGACTTATCAATGTGGGTGGAATATGATTGGCTTATGCCCACAAAGGATCGGATATTGTAAGCTGTCTATGGTAGCTCCCAATTGACTATCTTGGCCACCTTGGCCAAGTCAAGCCTCAGCATTGATTATGTATCCAAGGTAATGAACCTTGGTCAGATAAAACTTTGACTTCTTCTCATTGACATAGAGCTCACTGCTTTCCAGCAACTTCAAAACTTTCACTGCATCAATGTCATGCTACTCAATCATAGCTAAGAACATAAGTATATTATCCAAAAATATAAACACACACTTTCGAATCAAGTCTCAAAATATCCGCATCCTCATGTGGTTGAATGTGGTTGGGGCATTCATCAAGCCAAAAGGCATGACCACAAATTCATAGTGGACCCGTTCCGTATATGGAAGGCTGTCTTCTCAACAACCCGAACCTGGTGGTACCCACTTTTCAAATCTAGTTTCGAGAGCACCTTGGCTCCATTCAGCCTATCTAAGATGTAATCTATTTGAGACATTGGGAACTTGCTTTTTACAAGCAGCTTATTGAGAACACAATAATCTACACACAATTAGGAATAACCATCCTTTTTCCTCACAAACACGATCGAGGCTGCCACATGGCGACACATTAGCGTGTATAAAGCCATTCTGCAATAACTCTTGGAGTTGGCGGTCCAACTCCGATTACATTGCCTTGTACATGTGGTATGGAACCTTGCTCGGGGGATCCGAACCTAGGAGGAGATCTATTTTGTGGTCCAGAGTTAGGGAGGGAGATTGCCTTGAAGAAAAATCTTTGGAACTCCTCATGGAGAGCTTGGTACATCTCGAAAGCACTGGTCCACTGTCTGGGCAGTCTGGATATAAATCATTGCAAATTGTGCGTCTTTCCATATTTCTCGTTCAACTTGCATGTGGCTTATGAGAGAAAAGTTTGGGATCCATAGCTCACACTTAATGACTACTAGGGCTTTGGACACTTTTCGGGTAATCTGAAAAGTGTTCCTGTCCCAATCACGTTACCACACCCTCCGTGTTGCCGTTGTCAAACAAGACGACGACTCTCTGGCCACCTATCCAGCTAAACATCTTGAGCAATTCGTTATGCTCATACTCCTGGTCTTGGGCACTCTTCTACTCATCTTCGAGCTCCCAACTAGACCGAAGAACTGGGATCCGAAAAACTAGGGATGACCGCTAGGGTCTGTGTCGGGGACGGGAAGTCGTAGAGGCTGGGGTGGTAGTGTATGGAGTGGTAGTCTTCTTTGGACAATCCCTAGAAATGTGCCCTTTTGTATGAAAAAAGAAACACCTACCCTCCTCCTTCTTGTACTGAGTTGTCTCTTCTAAACTTAGTTTCCCACCGGTCTTGCCTCCCTGAGCTTTCTGGTCTAAAGTAAGCTTGTACGCATTAGTCGAGTTTTTGGAGCCAGAGGCTCCCGTGCTCTATCCTAGGGAGGATCCTGTTTGGTTCAGGACTTTTTTCCCCGAGGCAGGTGCCTTGGGAGTGGAAGGCTCGAAAGTCTTGGGCTTTCTGCCATTGAACTTCATCTCAACACTTTGCACAAGTGAGAGTGCATCCTTGAAGGTGGCTAGCTGAAACATACGCACCTCCCACTAGGATTGTGTGTCAAGGCCATAAAGGAACTGCTCTTTCTTGCAAACATCAGTTCAAGATTTTGTTGGCAAACTGTAGAACTGGTTGCGCGTTTTGACACGCCCCCCTGAACTCGTCTTCGAGTCGCTCAAGGTAATGAGGTGGTAGAAACCGCCACTTAAGATCTAAGACAAACTCGTCCTAGACATAAGCTGCCATATCTAATCTGGTGTGGGCATGAGCCCACTGAGTCCACCATGGAATGGCCTTGCCCTCTAAATACCAATTAGCCAAGATCACTTTGTTAGTATCATTTTTTCTTACAGTAGCAAAATAAGCTTAAAATTGATGCAACTGGGAATAAAGGCTCGTAGGATCGAGTTTATCATTATTCTTACTGAGGTTCATCCTCTCGGGAGGATGACTCAAGGAAGAAGGTGGTGTTGCTCTTGCGTCTAAAGCCGCATGAAATCTTTCGTGCTCCACGCGTTGCCTGGCGTCTTCTTGTGTAGAAGCATAGGATGCTGCCGCACGGTCTTCCGTCAATTGAATCTCCAATACTAGCATCTGCAACTCGAGTATCGAACTCGTTACTCGGCTACGGTAGTAACCCTCCAGAGGGGTTATTCGAAAGAGGATCTACTACCAGGTTTTGGGAAAGAGAAGGAGAGAGAGGAGGAGACGGAGAAAAAGGGGTTGGAGTACGGGTTCTTTCTTCCAGGGCCAAGATCAGCGCCTTCTACTCTTCCAACTTGGTGCTCTGGTTTGCGATTGCTCTCATCATCGTTTGGCATTCTCTCTCTTCGTCGAAGCTCGCCATAATGGGAATATGCACTTCCTTTCCCGGAACGCAATAAAACCATCCGCTATGAGTGTGGAAGACTCTCTAGAGGCTAAAAACCATTCTAGGGACAGGAGTCACACCAAAAGGGGTGGTCCTCCGGAGTCTAGAAACCAAGCACACAAGCGCAAAAAAAAAATCTTTTTTTTCTGGTTTTCTGGCTGAATCTTACATGTGGAAGCTTGATGGGTAGAATCGGTAACTTCAATGGACAGAATTCAGCAATCTTTCATGACGAAGATAACGCACAAGATAGAGAGACAAGTGCAAAAAGAGAGAGAGAGAGAGAGAGAGAGAGAGAGAGAGAGAGAGAGGGAGTCGGACATAGTATTGGGTCCCGAATACCCTCTGTAGGGCCCCCACCACGAATGGTGTATTTTCTTTATTAGAATGATGCAAATCTATAAACAATATTCGAGTTCTTGACCTTTCACTTTCACCTTGGCTGAGAGCTTTCCCCTTGGCTGTCTTGGCTCCTTGGAAGACTCCCCTTTGGTGCTTTCCAGAGCAATGTATGAGGCCACTTTTGGGGGGACCAGACCTAGGAGCAGAGAATTGGAGGAGGATCAAGAGGTTACAGGTGATGACATTCTCATGTATGATCAGGGGAGAGTCTTATGTGCCACATGATATTGTCTTAGCACAGTTTGGGGCAACCCCCTCCCTCTTCCAGCCTATCACCTACATTTATCACATATATACACTGGATGGTGGCTGCAGAGGGGCATAGTCGCTCTTGGTATTCTCGGGTTGTCCATTGGTTTGATTCACACGGCCTTTAGATGGACCTCACCCCCCACCCTTTTAGCCTCAGCCCCCTGCATTTGGATCCCTCCCGGTTAGAGATCAATCATCTTTCCAGCTGGATTTCACAAGACTCTATACAAGCTGGGACCTGGGTGTCTCCATTTGAGTTTCCCACAACGGAGAATGGGTTCATTGAGAGCCCCGGATACCTCCATAGACACATGTCAGATGCCATGAGGATTACCATTGGCCGGCTAAGGGTATCATCTCATCGTAGCTGATTTAAGCTAAGGGTATGATCACATCGTAACTGATTGAATGGGCGTGATCTGTCCACCATCAACCAACGACATGACTAGTAGTGAATGTGAGTGGCATGATCACATAAGATGCAGACTTTGGGGGGATGGCATCCTACCCACCCAAAAGTAAGTGTTAAGGGCATATGCATCTTAGTACTGACATCTCTTAGATTGCACCACTTAAACATAGAAAATTTGACTCAATTAAAATAGAGGGGAGAAGGGACAGTGCGGGGAGTCAGAACCTGAAAGAAGGGTCCACGTAAGCCATGCCCTTGGTGGAGCCAAAGTAAGGCACTCGCGAGTCCACACCGGGCGCATTTTCGCAAGTTTTCGTGTCCGGGTTGTAGACGAGGCTTATTCTTTCGGCAAAGCAGGGGGTGAAGGGGGGAAGGATGCCCGGCACGTCCAGCCACAGCCGGAAGTAGCCCTCGTCCTTCTTGTTTGACCACCACCAGTGGCCTGTACGGCACAGCAGGCTTCCTGGTCTGTAGGCATCCGTGAGCTTCACTTCTAGCTGGTTTCCCCCTGCGCCCGGGATAATGACCACTGGAGGCAGGCTCCCGTGTGGCTCGAAGACGCCATACGCACAGTGGTGGTGCAACGTTGCACTGACCCATACGCTCATTGTTTTGCATGGACGGCACCACCCACCTGCATTTTATGTGGAAAGCCAATTTGCTCTCTAACAATTACAGGTAGAATATATGCACCTAAATATTTTTTTTGCCTTTCCATTAAATATATTCTACCATATTTTAAAGAATAAGAGTGTTTTTCTAAGGTTTTATTTTAGTATGTAATGATTAATGCTTGAAAAAGTCAAATGACTCTCCATATGCTTTCTATTTGCATGCATTCATCCCTCCATGTCCTCTCTATTTACTCGCAATGAAATCATGACCCCCCATATGCTTTCTATTTGCATGCATTCACCCATATGCTTTCTATTTCCATTGATTCACCCATACCCTTTCTATTTAAGGTCTCACAATTCTCTATAAAAGGCCATTAAGGGCTCATTTGACAAGTAAAGGGAGGGAGAGAGAAGGAAGAGAGGGAGGGGGTAGCCGTGGGGGAACTCATGCCTAAGGTTGTATTCATTAAATGCCACGTCAGTGGCATTTAATTAATAAAGTACAAAAAAAGTCTGAATATACAATACAAAAAATAAGGCACCGAAATCTTTTTTTTCCAGGAGAGCACTTTAATTAATTAATAGATATAGGTATATTCAAGGATAAGTATTTTAATTACGTGGATATATTCCAAGGTTGGACAATGTCGAGGCTCTTTTTGGCAACATATCTTGCTTAATTTTCTTTCTGTGGTAATATGTGTACGTGTCTCCACCAAGATGTTTGTACGTGGCAGCTTTTAGGGTGGAAATGCGATGCAGCTTTTCTCTCTTTCTTCTTCCAAACGGTGCATGTTGTCGCCCTAGGGTGACACCACCTGAAGGTCCCTCGTGCGTATGCAACATGCTTACTGCCAAGAGGAAAGCGAGATCCTTAGGACCTTTGTTTCTTGCATGTTTTTACAAGCATAGAACTATGTGTTAGATTGGTTGTCTATGTTGAACAACCATGAAGGTTTCCCACATAACTGATTACATAGGCTTGTGTGTTAAACAAACACGAAACTCTTCCAGAGAAGTAATTACATATTGTTTTTTATCGTCTCAGAGGGTCTTCCGACTGTCCCAATATGAAAGGCAAGAAGGCATGTTCGCATTGGAGATGGGAGGAATACTAAACCACCTTCACTTCCAAATGATGGTTTCTTTGATGGCACCTTCCCTAATAAGTATGGCAAGTTGATTAAATGTTATATGCAATGGGACTTTTTCAAACCTGAAGGACAGTTTTGCTGATGTGTAGAGGCTTGCGGCAAATCGGCATGCACACTTTGAAGGTATGCTCGGTTACTGCATGAAGGATCTACATAAAAGCTTTTTTGCCACCACAACTTTTCGTCTGAAGAAATAACTTGTGGCCGGCAATTGTATGCTCTGTATGGTTAAGAAGATCAGAAGAATAAGGTGTGCATGTCCCGGTGAATCTGTTCGAGCGTGCATATGTGTTCATGGAGAATTACATACCCAATAAATTTGGTGCGCACTCCAAAATACTTTGCTTCGAATGATATGTATAGAAAAATATTACACTGTTGCATCATGGATCATCCTTAAAACATGTAATGGTATGGATAGAAAACGAGCTTCATCTCCAAAATACTTTGCTTCGAATGATATGTATAGAAAAATATTACACTATTGCATCATGGATCATCCTTAAAACATGTAATGGTATGGATAGAAAACGAGCTTCATCGATTTGGAAAGTGATGAAAATCCTGTGCTTGACACAATGCACTGACATTGACAGTGTTTTTTACATGGACATACCCCCAAGAAGGTATTTCCATGCAAATACGCAAGAAGACAACCATGCAAGTGATCATGACTGTGATGCAATGCACTGACATTGAAAGTATTTTTTACATGGACATGCCCATAAGAAGATATTTCAATGCAAATACGCAAGAAGAAAACCATCCAAGGGATCATGATAGTGATGAACACAATGAGGCAGGCAGTCGACAGAATCCAATAATAGTCGATGCTGAAGAAGAGCCTGCCGTCGTGGAAGAGGAGTGCAGCAATAACTATATGTCTGTGCGGCAATAAACTACAAAGTTTAAGGAAGCAATTATGAACGGAGAGGATTATTGCCTCTTTCTCTTGCCACTAGAAAATTTGTTGGGTTGCCAAAGGAGGACGCTTGCTTTTTTTGAAGTAGCTATTGTGTTATGTACTGCTTTAATTTGTCTTGTTGTCCATCTGGAGTACTTCGAAATATCATGTAAATGATTGTTGTGTGTTTGCAAGCAATGTGAGTTGGATTTTTGTAAATGTTATACCACGTCAAGGATTTGCTCCTTTTAATGTATGGTTATAACCCACGTGAGTGGCATTAATTAATATGCAGCCCAAAAAGAGTGAATATGCACCCCAAAAAGACATACATATTTTATTGGAAACACATAATTAGTATGTGTACATATATAAATGTATATGTATTATAACCGCGTTTTGATGTGGGTATAGAGTAGGAGTATTTTCTCTCCATCGAATATTATCAGAAGTAGGTGACCCTTGCGTTATTGCAGCATGAAGTTTTTACTTGTATGAATATGTGCATATATGCAATTGCGTGCATATGTGTATGCATCTATGCATGTGTATGATTGTGCAAGGGTGTGGGAGTGAGTGTGTGCATGCATGTCTATGTTTGTGTGTATGTGTATTTATATACACCTATGTGTATTTGTGTACATGTGTACATGTATGTGTGCTTCTCTCACATAGATGTGTGTGTATGTGTGCATACATTTGCGTACATGTGTGTACACGTGTGTATGTGTACGTACATTTATGTACAAGTGTGTGTATGTGTGCATACATGTGTCTATGTGTACAAGTGTGTGTATGTGTGCATACATGTGTCTATGTGTGCCTCTGTCAAATAGATGCATATCTATGTGTATCTCCCTCACATGCATTCTCTGGATGTCTCCGATGTCGTGCACAGACACACAACCCTCTCACACACATACACTACATGCACTCTCCCTCTTCTCACACCCGTCTTGCATACACTCTCACACACATATAAACTCTCTCTCTCTCTCTCTCTCTCTCTCTCTCTCTCTCACACACACACACACACACACACACACACACACACACACTTAATATAATATTATTATATATTTACGATATATATTATTATATATTTACGATATATATTATTATATATTTACGATATATATTTTTATTTATTAATTATATATTTATATTATATTATTATGTATATTTATATATTAGATTATATTATATATATGTACATATATATATATATTATTATATATTTACTATATATATATTATA